>NC_050449.1:4181973-4346973 GCF_903995425.1 Onychomys torridus | reverse complement strand
TCCTTCTCTCCTGCTCATGTGCTCCTAGCTATGCCTCAACTGGAAGATATTCTGACTCAGGAATCTCTGACTCTAGATGCTGCTAATGAACCTCCACCTATCTGACCTCCGGCTCCCACCCCTACTCCTAGGGCGTCTGTTCCTTCAGCTCCTCTTCCGGATTCTTCTTCCTCGGCAGTGGCCGTTTCCAGAGGCCCTGCTCTGGCTCCAGCTCCAGTTTCCACTCCCCCTTCTCTCTTCCCTCCGAGCAGTCTCTCTGGCTCTCTCTCTCTCTCTCAATAAAGCTCTAGAAAGGTAACCATGGCTTGTGATTCTTCCACCAAACAGCACGCACCTCCAGCTGGCCACTGCGGGACAGTGGCCAGCCATGAGAAGCGCAGCTTTCCACTACTGATACCTGAAATTTGAGCTATATATTTGTGATGGACATCCCGGGGGTTGTCCTCAGGCTGTTCTGACAATGGCAGGCACATTTTTGCTCCCAACGAGAAGGAGCAAAAATAGCGTCTGGGGTCTACCGGGTGGACCAACGGCAGCACAGTCACAGCTCCTCCCATCCCTTGACGAAGATGGGGGGGGGGACTTGAGCTGCTCTTAGATCTTACTTCATTCTCGGGACGCCTGAGTTGAAGTCTGATCCCGGTTTGTTATTTTTCATTTTTTATTTTCCACTCAGCTACAGCCATGGGACAGAGGGCAGATACCACCCACTTACATTGGCGGATGGGGCAGGTACTGGTAAATCTGGCCGCTTAACAGCTTTGTGGTACCGGTAAACCTGACCGCATAACAGTGTGGCAGGTACTCCAGCCAGCGAACGGGAAAATAAGAGTTGCTTCATCTCCAAGCTTTCTGCTAAAGCTCTAAACCCTTTCTTTCCTTTCCCAGTTCTGCGTCTTCAACGTGCAACCTTTTCTGTCTGACTTCTGTGCCGGTGGTGGGCGGGCTCAAATGTGCAGGCTTGGGCGGTTTCTAAGACTCGCCCTAACTCACCTTAACTCCACCCACTTATTCTCAAACTGCCTTGAGAACCACAGACGGGTCTAAAAGCAGCTGAGATCTAAACAATTAAGTTTACAATAATCAGGATGGCTCCTAAGCCAAAAAAAATCAGCTTATAGCCTCAGACAAGTCTTCCAAAAGGATCGGTTTACAGTCTGCCTACTGGCAGATCTTCCAAAAGCTGTCCTTTAGCCACCAATCATCAGGAAAAAATTCAGGACACAGAGTAAAATCTGTCTCTTGTTCCTGGCTAAAAGTTAAGTATCTGGAGAGCAAGGCTCCTGACCCCACGGGCAAAAGAGTCATCTGTGGCGTTTAAGGTGTGCCAGGGAAGAGATAAAAGCCTGAAAACAAAATTGCCAAGTGCTGGCACTCGCTGACTCCCGAAAGCTGTTGGGTCCCTGTTTTAAGTGAAAAAGGCCATGGGCTAGCACATCAACAGCCTTGTCCTTGTGCTGCCTAGAAAGACAACCAGTCAGCTGACTGCCCCCAGGCACCAAGACACATGGGTACAGCAAGCTAAGACCTCCAGCAAACCTAGGTTTGGCTACAGACACAGCAGGGAACCCAGAACCCAGCAGGGAAGCGATCAGTTTCATTCCTTCTGGACATCAGAGCCATTGACTCAGTCCTGGGAGTTTTAGGATGTCACTTCTCCTTTCTATTGTCGGGAACAGAGGACAGACAGCCTTATTTACCTCACCAGATTTAATTGTACTTTCAGAGTTACTTAATGAGAAGGATTTCCAACTAAGATAAGAGCTCATTGTCTCACTTTAAAGTTACCGCCTGTGTTTCTCATGTGCATACAGACAGGGCCATGATCTTTGCCTTGTCCCTAATTCAAAAAAATAAGTTCTCTTCCACTCTCAAGCTCCAGAGGACACCAGGATCCACTGTCTTGTCACCAATTCCAGAGGAATAAGGTATCACCCCTTCCTTTCCCAACTAGGGCCACACAGGGCCGGAGGCAAAAGGGACCATCAAAATATCCAGGCAATAAGGATATAACAATCTATCACTGTTCAATACTCAGCAACTGATCCCCTGTGTTTCCTAAATGCTAAACTAACAAAACAATCAGGTGCCTTAAATAAACTACCTCGAATAAGGCTTGTCTCAGGTAAAAATCAAGCAGAGTACTAGAATATCACAACCATCTTTTTAACATGTCTCCATCCAGACAGGCCAGATCTACCTCAGATAAATGTCAACTCCAAAAAATAAAATAATAATGAGTCTTTTCTCTAAGCTTTTATGTCACCAGTGTCTTGTCAGACAGAAAGTTCCCAGCCGCACCATGAAGGATAGACACAGCTGCAGGACTTCATCCCAGGACTTTAGGAGCCAGCTTCCCCATTTCCCAAGAACCAATAGACACCCACCATTCAGCCTGAAGCAGTCTTTGAGAGAAATGGCGCTCCATATCCACTCATCCACATTTTTTTCTTTTTCTTTTTTATATAGAAAAACAAGTCAGGAATGATAGGAAGTCACAACATGCCCACACGGTTGGGCTTGCCTAGTGGACCGCTTAGTTATTTCTGGTTTAAAATAGCCATTTCCAGGTTAAAACATCTTATGTGACTAGGACTCTGTGGCTTTGCATGGTTGAGTAAAGCATGCACGGCCATGTAATCCACGCGCATGCATGGAGTAGCCACATGTGTTCCTGTATGCATGCACAGCCCACTCTTTAAAAAGCCGGCGACATTTTGCACAGGTCTCTTCTCTTCTCTTCTTCTCCTCTCTTCCTTTTCTCTTGACCACGTGTGTGTTTCCCACAGGCCTGTCATGTCTCTTCTATCCTATATTAATAAACAGCTCTTCTGTGGATTTGTCGTGTTTGGGACGTGTTTCTCGCACGCGTGCAGGGGGGGTGGATAAGAGCCCCAAAATAACTAACACAGAGTGTCTACAAAGTATGATAAAATTTCCATCAGTATCTGAAAGAAAAGGAGAAAGAAAGAAAGAAAAGGGAAAAGGGAAGTCATGTTTTTCTGAGCAACCCTGTAAAGTAGATGGAGGCTCTGCCAGTGCTGCCCAGGAGACAGGCCATAGTGTTGCACAGGAGAGGGGCCACAGTGTTGCACAGGAGATGGACCACAGTGTTGCACGGGAGAGGGCCCACAGTGTTGCACGGGAGAGGGGCCACAGTGTTGCACGGGAGATGGACCACAGTGTTGCACGGGAGAGGGGCCACAGTGCTGTGATGGAAGTTCTGCCAGTGTTGCCCAGGAGGGGTTTCTGGGAAGGATATGTGCACTATCTCATTAAGGAGATAATTATTCCTCCCCATATCCTTAGCATGGTGAATCAGTCTTCCTGAGGAGTAGTCTTCTGGCCAAGGAATGGGAGGGGCCTGGATAGAATAACTCTTAATGGAGCAAACAAATATTTAATATTCTCATCTTGGTGCAGATCACCCAAGGCCAGAGGTAGCTTTCACTTATTTGACCCCTCCCTGAATGGGAGTCAGCAGGGCCATAATATCCATCTTCAAGTGCTACTATATTGTGTACTTCCAAAGCCTCTGTAACAATACCACCTCCTGAGATGTAATTATTTTCATCTGCATGCATCAAGGGAGAGCTAAGGAGCCCAGGTTTTTCCCTTAAAATCTCTATTTCTAATATTGTCACAATGTCAGAAAAATAGACATGTTTGTCTTCTTCTTTCTTACCTTAAAAAATTATGATTTATTTATTTTTATTTTATTTTATATGCATTGGTGTTTTGCCTGATTTATGTCTTTGTGAGGGTGTCAGGTTCCCTGGAACTGGAGTTACAGACAGGTATTAGCTGCCATGTGTGTGCTGGTAATTGAACCCAGATCCTCTGGAAGGGCAGCCAGTGCTCTTAACCACTGAGTCATCTCTCTAGACCCTTGTGCATTTATTTCTGCAATGTCAGAATTTATTGAATTACAATAAATTCATAAGCTATGTCCATTTCACTGGCTACAAATTGCCAAGTAGTCTTGACTTCTATTGAGAGCTGGTGTGTGTGGTGGTTTGAATAGGAATGACCCCCATAGGCCCCTATATATTTGCATGCTTGCTCTCCAGTTGATGAGCTGTCAGAGAAGAAGTAGGAGGTGTGGCTTTATTGGAGTAGTTGTGGCCTTGTTGGAGGAAGTGTGTCACTGAAAGTGGGCTTTGAGGTTTCGAAAGCCCAAGCAAGGTCCAGTCTCTCTCTCTCTCTCTTTCTCTCTCTTCCTCTCCCCTCTCCTCCTCTTCCCTGCTCTCCTCCTCTTTCCTCTCTGCCTGTGGACCAGGGTATAAAGATCTCAGATACTGATCCAATGCCTGTCTGCATGCTGTCATGCTCTCCACCATGATGGTAATGGACTAAGACTCTGAAGCTGGAAGCAAGCCCCCAATTAATGCTTCCTTTTATGAGAGTTGCCTTGGTCCTGCTGTCTTCACAGGAACAGAATAGTGACTAAGACAGTTGGTAAGGGTAAATATAGTTTTTTTGTTTATTCTGATCTTAATTACTAATACCAACTCTCAGATTGTGCATTATATACCACACAGTGTGTTTATTATAGATAATCTTAGTTTCTTTTCAAGTTGCTGTGATAAGATACCTGACAAAAACCACTTAAGGGAGAAAGTGTTTATTATGGCCCACAGTTCAAAAGTAAAGTTCACTATGGAGGTGAGGTCAAGGTCAATAGCTTGAAGCAGTTGGTAACAGCACACAATCAGGAAGCAGAGGGAAAAATGCAGATGCCTGCTCCGTTAGAGTTCTGGCCTTATATAGTCCAGGACTGCCTCCACTGCACAGTGCCACAGAGAGTGGGTGGGGCTTCTTACCCCAGTCAGTGTGCCCCTGCACATCCCCCTGGGGCCTGGAGAACTGAATTCATCTTGGTGCAGGTGTCTTTACCCACTGAGCTGTCTCCCAGACCTCAAATGACTTTTTCAAGATTTATTTTTATTTTTACGTGTGTGTGTGTGTGCGTGTGTGTAGGTCTTTATGTGTATGCAAGTGTGTGCAAATTTCTGCAGAGGCCAGAAGAGGATGTCAGATATCCTGGAGTTCCAGGTGATTGTGAGCCACCTGATGTGGGAGCTGGGAATTAAACGAGGGTCCTTTGGAAGAGCAATGACATGTTCTTAACTACTGAGCCATCTCTGTGCCCCTCAAATGACTTTTAAGTTATTTTTGCTTTCTGAACCAAGTTTATCTTCTTTCTTTCTTTTTTAAAAATAAATTATTTAGAGTATGTGAGTGTATGTAAGTGTGCACAAATGTGCACATTTGTTTGAATCTATAGCGCACCTGTGTGAAGGCGAGAGGACAACTTTCCCTATTAGTTCTGCCCACCTCACTGTAGGTGCTAGGATTACAAAGGTGTGCACTGTATCAAGTTTTTTACATGGGTTCTGGGGATGGAGCTCAGGCTAGCAGGCTTGCACAGCTGGTGTTTTGAGCCACTTGGCCGTCTGCCTGGCCCTGAATCATGTTTCTTGGAAACTGAAACTGTCTGAGACCCAGCTCCCCAGGCTCTGTGGCAAGAAGTCAGGAAAACTATCTTGAAGTTCTTTGCTCAGCACTTACTGTCCATGCTCCTGTCTGATTGTCAACTTGACACAAACTGAAGAGGACTCTCAACTGAGGATATGCCTCCATCAGATTGGCCTGTAGCCAAGTCTCAGGGGCATTTTCTTGATTAGTGATTGATGTGGTGGGACCCACCCATTGTGGGTGGTGTCTGGGCAGGTGTCCTGGCCTGTATAAGGAAGCAGGCTGAGAGATGGAGAGATGGCTTAGCTCTTAAATAGGCTCACAACCAAGAAGAAAGCAAGCTAAGCAAGCCAGTGAGCAGCCTTCATCACAGAATCTGCTCCAGCTCCTGATTTGGGTTCTTTCCTGGGTTTTGCTTCAGAGGCTGTAACCTGGAGCCAGGCAAACTCTGTGTTGTGTCCTGTGTCATGCAGCCCACCCCCATGCCCACCGTCACTTTCTGTCATCAACAGAGAGCAAACTAGGATGCTAGGACACTGTGCAGCACCAAAGGAGCAGGGAAGAAGAAACGGGACAGAATTATGAGTAGCCTGCTCTTGAAGCTCTCATGTTTAGATAGACAATGTATTTTCCACAGACAGTCAAACACAGCATCACAAGGGATTGCCACAAGACAAGTGCTCTAGGTAGACGAGAGGGAGAATTAGATGTCTGTGTGCCTTTCTAGGACTCGTCCTTGGCATCAGGGTGAGTGAATTCTGGAGGACCTGACCACTCCCAGGTATGGCAGAGGAAAAGGGTTTTGTTGTAGAGGCATCTGGGAGAGTCCAGTCCATGTGAGGTGGAGGAGAGGGGAGAGCACAGGGCACCTGCCAGAGAAGGGCACGCCCCCATGATGAGGCCCCACCGGCAGTCACACTGCTCCTACGCCCTGTTGGGGGAACTATTGATGATGGGGCTGGAGGAGACATGCCTGCCCTCCAATACTGGCCATTTTCTTCCTCAGATTTATATAATTGGAAGAATAATAACCCACCCTTTTCTGAAGACCCCTCCCGCCTAACTGGACTCCTAGAGTCCATCATGTTTTCCCACCAGCCTACGTGGGACGATTGCCAGCAGCTTCTGGGGGTCCTTTTCACCACAGAAGAAAGGGAACGCATCCTCCTGGAAGCTAGGAAGTTGGTCCCCGGACTGGATGGGCGGCCAACTCAGCTCCCCAATCTCATTGATGAGCGCTTTCCCCTGTGGCGCCCAACGTGGAATCCGAACACTCCGGAAGGTAGGGAGCATCTGTCCCTCTATCGCCAGACTCTAATGGCAGGTCTCCATGCGGCGGCCAGAAGGCCCACTAATTTGGCTAAGGTAGGCGAGGTTCTTCAAGGGCCTGAAGAGACCCCCTCTGCCTTTCTTGAGAGACTCATGGAAGCACATAGAAGGTATACACCCTTTGACCCACAGTCAGAGGAATTGAGGGGAGCAGTGAGCATGGCCTTTATAGGGCAGTCTGCCACAGATATACGGTGGAAGTTGCAAAGATTAGATGGGTTACAAGGGCTGAGCCTGAGGGACCTGGTTAAAGAGGCAGAAAAAGTCTATTATAAGCAGGAGACCACAGAAGAAAAAGAGGCTCGGTTAGAAAAACAAAGAGAGGAAAAAGAAAAAGAGCAGCGAAAACGCCAAAATCAGGATCTAACACGGATTCTTGCAGCCGCGGTAAGAGACGGGCCAGGGCCACGGGGGCGAGGAGGAGGAGGAGGTCGGGGAGGCCGTCCTCCTTTGGGACCAAATCAATGCGCCTACTGCAAAGAGGAAGGTCATTGGATCAGAGAATGCCCGAAGAAGCAGAAAGGGCGGGGCCAGCAGGTCCTCGCCCTTGGGGACTGAGGGAGTCAGGGTTCGGACCCCCTCCCCGAATTCCGGGTAACGTTTGAAGTGGAGGGGACCCCAGTGGACTTTGAGGTGGACACAGGGGCAGTCTATTCAGCCATCAAGCATGCACTAGGCCCTCTGTCTACCCGAAAGTCACTGGTCCAAGGAGCAAATGGAAGCAGAGAGAGACCCTGGACCACCCAGAGAACAGTTAACTTGGGAAAAGGTACTGTGCAACATTCTTTTCTGGTCTTACCTGACTGTCCAGCACCCATATTAGGTAGAGACCTCCTGACAAAACTGGGAGCTCAGATCTCCTTTACCTCTCGGGGCCCAGAATTAAAATTTGCCCACCCAAAAGTAGGGGACCTCCATCTCCTCACGCTAGAACTCCCAGCTGCTGAGGAATACTGGTTGTATGGAGTGGTGGCAAAAGCCTCTGTAGCCACTGTTTCACCGTACAATGAGGAGTGGATTCATAGGTTCCCAAACGCGTGGGCAGAGACAGGGGGCCTCGGACTGGCTAAGGAGCAACCCCCGGTGGTGGTCACCCTCAAACCCACCGTGGTACCTGTGCGAGTAAGACAATACCCACTTAGTCGAGAAGCCTGAGAAGGCATAAAACCCCACATCAAGAGGTTTCTGGAACTGGGCATACTGAAACCATGTCAATCAGAGTGGAATACTCCGCTCCTGCCGGTAAGGAAGCCAGGAACAGATGACTACAGACCAGTCCAGGACCTGAGAGAAGTAAACTCCCGGGTAATAGACATTCACCCTACAGTGCCCAACCCTTACAACCTCTTGAGTACCTTACCTCCAGAGCGCAACTGGTATACTGTACTGGATTTAAAGGATGCCTTTTTTTGCCTCCCCCTCCACCCTGATTCTCAAAAGCTCTTTGCCTTTGAATGGTCAGACCCTGAGGGAGGGGGGACAGGGCAACTGACATGGACCAGACTTCCACAAGGATTTAAGAACTCTCCAACTATCTTCAATGAGGCCCTACACCGAGACCTTCGGGAGTATTGAGAGACCACCCCTGATGTCACCCTCCTCCAGTATGTAGATGATCTACTCCTGGCAGCTGAGACTCGGGACGCCTGCAAACAAGGGACTGAGAAACTTCTGGATACCCTGGCCAGCCTGGGGTACAGGGCATCTGCCAAGAAGGCGCAGATCTGCCAAAACAAAGTCATCTTCCTCGGTTACTCCTTGGAGGGAGGGAGGAGGTGGCTCACCGACGCTCGTAAGCGAACCGTGGCCAGCATACCTGCTCCAACGGACCGCCGGCAGTTACGTGAATTCCTGGGCGCAGCTGGGTACTGCCGGCTTTGGATTCCAGGGTTCGCTGCCATCACAGAGCCCTTCTCTCCCTTGTTAAAAGAAAAGACCCCCTTTGTCTGGCAGGAAGAACACCAGGCTGCATTCGAAAAGTTAAAGAGGGCGCTCTTATCCGCTCCGGCACTAGCTCTCCCAGATGTGAGTAAACCCTTCACTTTGTACTTGCATGAGAAGGGTGGGGTGGCAGTTGGCATCCTAGTACAAGCCCTCGGTCCGTGGAAAAGACCAACTGCTTACCTATCCAAGCGGCTAGATCCTGTGGCCAGGGGATGGCCAATCTGTCTAAGGGCGGTGGCCGCGGCAGCCATGCTGGTGCGGGACGCAGACAAATTAACTTTGGGACAGCATCTGACTGTTATAGCTCCCCATGCATTGGAGAGCATTGTCCGCCAGCCGCCTGACTGATGGCTTAGCAATGCTTGGGCCACATATTATCAGATGACTCTTCTGGACCGGGACCGCATCACCTTTGGGCCCCCAGCTATCTTAAACCCTGCCACGCTCCTCCCAATTGCTGAACAAGGAGAGGAGGGAGTGCCGGTTCATGACTGTGGTGCCATTCTGGTGGAAGAAACCGGGGTCTGGACAGATTTAACGGACCAACCGCTGGCCAACCCTGACCTGATATGGTATACAGATGGCAGCAGTTTCCTAAATGAGGGCCAGCGGAGAGCGGGAGCGGCAGTAGTGGACAAAAATAAGGTCATCTGGTCTAGCAGCCTCCCAGAGGAAACCTCGGCTCAAAAAGCCTAATTGATTGCGCTCACCCAAGCACTTACCATGGCAGCCGGTAAACGGGCTACCATCTACACAGACAGCCGGTATGCATTTGCAACCGTGCATGTGCATGGGGCCATATACAGGGAGAGGGGACTGTTAACTTCAGCCAGAAAAGAAATTAAAAATAAAAGAGAAATTGAGGCCCTATTGGAGGCTGTAATGTTGCCCCGAGAGCTGGCTATCGTACACTGCCCTGGGCACCAAAAAGGGGACTCCCCAGTGGCTGCGGGAAACAGGAAGGCCGATCAAGAGACAAAGGAGGCTGACCTCCAGGATCCAAGGAGCCTGGCCTTTCACGCCTCGACTCCGGAGGATCCAGCCCCTGAAGAGGCTCCACCCCCGGAACTTCTGAAAGACACTCTGGAAAGGATCCACAAATTAACCCATCTGGGCAGCAAAAAATTGATCCAGCTGACTACAGAAGATAAGACTCTCTCCCCATCTGAGAAGAAACAAATGGCAGAGAAGGTGGTAGCTGCTTGCCGGGCCTGCCAGCAGGTAAATGCATATCCTGGGAAACTGGCCCCCGGAAAAAGACTATGAGGAACCCGCCCTGGCCAGCATTGGGAAGTAGACTTCACCGAGGTAAAGCCAGCTAAGTATGGCCTAAAGTACCTGCTAGTGTTTGTAGATACCTTTACAGGATGGGTAGAAGCCTACCCCACCAAAAAGGAGACTGCAGCAATAGTCGCTAAGAAAATCCTGGAAGAAATCTTCCCAAGATTTGAACTGCCTCAGGTAATTGGGTCAGATAATGGCCCAGCGTTCGTGGCCCGGGTAAGGCAGGGACTGACAAAAATACTGGGGATGGACTGGAAGCTGCATTGTGCATACAGACCCCAAAGTTCTGGACAGGTAGAAAGAACCAAAAGAACCATTAAGGAGACCTTAACCAAATTGACCATGGAGACTGGCTCTAGAGATTGGATGATGCTCCTACTGTATGCCCTCTTTAGAGCTATAAATACCCCTTCCTTCATGGGTCTTACCCCCTTTGAACTGCTCTTTGGGTGTGCACCCCCAGTTAAGAACCTAACCCCCCAGCAAGGAGAAATCATGCCTTCCCCTCTGTCTGACAGGCTGCAAGCTTTAGCATCTGTCCAACATACACTGTGGAAGCAGCTGTCTGCGGCATACCAACCCGGCGGGGACAGCGCTGCCCATCAGTTCCATGTGGGGGACTTCGTATACGTCCACAGACACCAGCATCAGACTTTGGAACCCCGGTGGAAGGGACCATACCAAGTCCTGCTGACCACCCCGACGGCAGTCAAGGTGGACGGGATTGCTGCCTGGATTCATGGCTCTCATCTCAAACCTGCCCCTGTCCCTGACCTGGAGGCTGATCTGGACTGGACTGTGGAGCAGACTGAGCATCCCCTCAAGCTCTGCATTAGGTGCCGAAGCCGGCCAGACAAACCCCCACCGGCCACAACCACAAACTTGGCAAGTGATATCTGGGACGGGAAATGTGGTATGGACAGTGTCTAGCTCAAGCCTCCCTTTGGGAGCTTGATGGCCAACTCTCCAACCTGACATTTGCCAATTGGCAGCTGGACTAGATACCTGGGACCTACCAGAACAGGAACCTGGTAGCGTCCTTCCCCTAACAGTTAGAGGGGGAATGTTTAATGATTTGCTGACCAGGGGAAGGATTCAGGGATGTGCCACCCCCCTGAGGAGGTGTCTCCTTAACTATTTACCTTTCTATGTATGCCCCCGAGATGGCAGAAAAAGAGGGGAGATTCATAGGTGCGGGGGACCAGAATCCCTATACTGTAAGGCTTGGGGGTGTGAAACCACTGGAACCACATACTGGAAACCTAGCTCTAGTTGGGATTGGATCTGGGTAGGCCGAAATGTCACTCATCCTGAACCAGCTAGCAGCCCTTTTGGCCCCCACAATCCCTGCCCCCCTGGGAACCTTGAATCGCAGGGTAGACATGTCACTGGATGCCAGAGCACCCCTTTATGCAATGTGCTAAACATAACTTTCACCGCTGAAGGGAAAAAGTCCACATCCTTAGCCGACTGGTATAGGGGCCGAACCTGGGGTCTGAGATTCTATGCCCATGGAGATGATTTTGGGCTCCTCTTTAAGATAAGGTTAAATAAGGATAGTATGCTAACACGCACAGCCGTTGACCCAAACACAGTCCTTATGGACAAAAAGGGATTCCCACCTAAGGTCTATCAACAAATGGTCCGACCTCACACCCCTCCGTCCCAGACCCTCCAACCCGAGGTCCACCCCTCACCACAGGATATCCCAGACCCTCTGGTGAATCTCTCACCCCCGGGGTCAGGAGAGAGACTCGTGGACTTAATAAGAGGAGGATACCAGGCTTTAAATTCGACCTACCCCAATCTCACTAAGTCCTGTTGGCTCTGTCTTCAAGCTAGCCCCCCTTACTATGAGGGAATGGCTATAGGTGCAAAATTCACTTACAATACCTCGAGTAGCTGTAATTGGGGGGCAAAACACATGTTAACTGAAGTGACTGGCTTGGGAACTTGTCTGGGACACCCCACTGCTTCGGAGAGAAATCTCTGCGCCCAAACAGAAAGCATCACCTCCACAGATCAGTCTCTTTTCCTTGTCCCAGCCCCTGGTCTTTACTGGGCATGCAACACAGGACTCACCCCATGTGTCTCGGTTGCTAATTTCAACCAGTCCCGAGACTTTTGCGTCCTTGTCCGAGTCTATCCAAGGCTAGTCTATTACCCAGCTGAAGAGTTCGAGGAACATTTTGCGGGTAGGACTCGGTTCCCCAGAGAACCTGTTAGTGTCACCCTAGCCGTGTTGCTAGGAGCAGGAGCGCTAGCCGGGGTAGGAACCAGAGCAGCAGCATTAATTGAAGGCCCTAGGCAGTTGGGGATCCTAGAAGCGGCAGTCCAACAAGACCTCAGAGCAATCGAGACCTCTGTTACTGCCCTAGAAAAGTCTTTAACTTCGCTATCGGAAGTGGTCCTGCAAAATAGACAAGGACTGGACTTACTGTTCTTAAAGGAAGGTGGTCTGTGCGCTGCCCTGAAGGAAAACTGTTGCTTCTACATGGATCATACAGGTGTGGTAAGGGAATCGATGACCAAACTTAGAGAAAGATTAGATGCCAGAGAAAAGAACTTACTAGGCTCTCAAAGCTGGCTTGAGGGATGGTATAATCAATCCCCATGGCTAACTACATTATTGTCAGCCCTCACAGGACCACTTGTTGTATTAATTCTTATCCTCATGATTGGACCATGTATCCTCAATCGAATCTCGGCTTTCGTACAATCCCAGGTAAATGGGGTTAAGATGATGGTCCTGAGGCAACGGTACCAGCCAGTATCTGGCAGTGGCCTTTAGGATTAAAGGCCGGCACAAGAGAAAGGGAGGAATGAAAGGCCATTGTAAGGGAAACAAGGCCCCCCCCCTACTAGCTCTGCTAATTGCAGATTCAGTGGGAAATACTGCACTCTGCCCCCACGCCCCATATCAGAAAAGTTAGCCCACCATGCTGTGCTAACAGGATGCTTGCCAATTAACCCCTGGGGTTGTGTTTGCAAGATAAATTGCTTGGGAAGAATGCTTGCCAAATAACCCCTTGCTAGATAATCTTGGAATTTGTTTACCTACCCAGACTCTGAGAAAAGACCGTGGAGACATCTGGCGTCGAGGTGTCTACACTCTGGGTGACCCCACTCCCCTGCCCTGGTAGAACTGCCTCATAAAAGGCCTGTGAGCCTCAAACTCGGGGTCACCAGCTACTCCTCGCGCTGGTGTCCCACAAGCTCGTGCCTAAAAAAATAAAGCTTCATTTGTGACCTGATATCGGAGTGAAGCTCTCTGTTTTGTACGCCGACCCTAACAAAGGTATTAAAACAGTGTGTCCTCCAGAGCAGGAAAAAGGCAAACCGTCACATGGTCTAACATGTCTGTTATGGGGGCCAGGGGGAGAGGTCAGCAAATCTGAGTTTGATCTCCAGAAGCCATGGAGGAGAGAACTGAAAACTGACTCCACAAAGTTGTTCTCTGACCTCCACACACATGCTGTGCCATGCATGTGTGTGCTTAGACACACATAGACACACATACAGAGACAGACAGACACACAAATACACACATACTGAGAGACAGACAGACACACAGAGATAGACAGACACACAGATACATTCTGAGAGAGACAGACAGACAGACAAACAGACAAACACACACACACACACACACACACACACACACACACACACACACACACACAGGCAGAGAGGTAGAGTTAAAAAGCATACCTGAAGCCCACACAGGGATGCATGCCTTTAATCCCAGCTCTTGGGTACAGAATACCCAGAGGTCCTAGGGATTTAGCTACATCTGGCGTGGGATATCTGAGAGAGAAAAAAATCTACGTACACTATGTTCTTATGTCTGTTAACTTTATTCCTCTAAGACAAAATTCTATTAACACAGCTACGGCTCCATCAGGCATTCAGGGCAGGAATAACTCTAGACACACTGACATACCAAGCTCTTTATCTGTCTACTTTATTTCTGTGGTCTGAAATTGTTGCTGTAGCGCCCGCTACCACCACCTGTTTACCATGTCCGAGCGAGGGGCTGTGGATCAAAAAACAGAGACAAAAGACAGTGGGTCATTCGTGCTAGGGGGATGCCGAATGCTGTTTATTGAAGAAGGGAGGGAACCTTAAAAACAGGCTTACAGCACAATGGAGGAACCCTGGAGGGCAGAAGTTAGCTACTGAATATTCTACATTTTAGCACCTAAGCTGTTTACACCAAATGCAGGAAACACAAACAAGGAACTTCCCTTAAGCATTCAGGAAGGTGGAGACTGGCAGGGAATCAGTATAGGGAGGACATCAAGGTCAAGGTCAGGCAAGCAGGGCGGCAGTTACCCAGCTTGGGAGTTCCAGGGCCCTACACGAAATCTTGTTTCCACAGCTTCAGTTCTGTCCAGTTCCCCAGCTCATAGACCTGCTAACGATTAAACTCCTATGCTTCCAGCCTCATCTTTGTGCTCTGTTTTCTCAGTCTCCATTTTTACTACTCTCTACTCTTCACACTCAGAAAACTCCACCGAGATCTGCTTACACTCTATAGAACCTCTGTCTCCCTCTCTTCTCTCTCGCCTTGCCGTTTTGTCTCTATAGAAAACGCCCGCCCTTTCTTTCCCTGGGCACATGGTCATCTGCCTCCTCAGGAATGTTGTTCCAACATACACCTTGATATGTAAAAACCTCTTTTGTTCTCAGTCAATTGCTCTGGAGAGGCACTAGGCCTCAAGGTGAGGCCATGGTCTGAGTTTCATTTGCACAAGAAGCAAAGCTATGAGTCTCCTAGGCTGGGGGTGGGGGAGGTTAGTAATCTAGGATTTCAGCAAATCTGGAAATATTTGGGCACTCAAGAATTTCATAGCAGAAGACAGCTGAAGTATTTGTGTCTGTTTTCAGGCAGGCATTGTACAGATTGAGATACATCCCCAGGCCATGTGTCTGTTTTTCTATTATTTCATCTGTAGTATTTGCTATGATATCATGTGCTATAAGCTTAGCACATGGAAGGCAGACAGAAGAGTCAGTTTGAGCACTCACACACACTTGTACACATGACACCCTTCCCCTCACTGCTGAATGAGCCCTTATTTATTTATTTTCTTATTTATTCTTTATTTGGTATCTTGCAGTAGGTCTCAGAACTGCCTACGTCACTGAGGAACTCTACCACCTCCATCCCAAGTGCTGGGATTACAAACTGACACAAGGCCAGTTTGAGCTACTTTGTAAGTTTGAGGCCAGTCTGGGCTTCATGAGATCCTGCCTAACAAAACAAAAACAAAAGTTCTTTTGTTTAGGAGACCAAGGATCTGAGAGGGGCCCAGTGTCCTGTTGACCAAAGGGCTAATGGAATGCATGGGAACTGGATAGTTCCAAATATTCATAATAAATGGCTTGCCTCTTGACAGACCTTTGGCCAGTCAAAGTACAGCTTTAATACACAACTGAATCTCTATCATATATTCTTGCAGCCTGCAAGACTCAGGAGGCAGAGCCAGGCGTGTGAGCTTGAGGCCAGCCTGGTCTACAGAGCGAGATCTAGGATAGGCACCAAAACTACACAGAGAAACCTATCTTGAAAAGTCAAAAAACAAAAGTAATAACAACAACAAAAACCAAAAAAACATGCCTGCAGTGGAAATGAAAGTCCCGAAACTCACTGATGGATTCCAGCTTGATGGTTTCTTCTCTACTTGATTTCTGCAAGATGTTATAAGGACTCAATTTGATGATATTGTCTTTGTTTTCTCACTATGTAAGGCTACTTCAGTCATCTCTGCTTGTGGTTTAAGCGCTTGATTTGATGTTTTTCTATTGCTCTGCTGCTTCTATCTGCTACCTGCTATCTGTTTTTTACTTTTGCTTGCTATGTGCTTAATAAACTGAATGCACAGCTATAGTATCCTTCTAGACTGTATAGAACAAAATTACAAGGGCTTGGGGGTGGGCAAGGGATTGGAAGTTAAAACATAACAGGTAAAAAGCCTTTGTTAGAGCCATGAAAGTTTTTTGGGAATAGAGCTATTGGCGATGGTCAAACACACTGTGACTGTAATTAATTTTATTGAATTAAACTTAAAATAGGCTAAAATGGCAAAATATAATTTCTAATATTTAAAAACAATAAACTGAATAGATTTAATTAGGTACTAAGATATTCTCAAATACCATGAGCAAGGGAGAATGAACATTAGTGAGGAAGGAAGTGGGCAGAAAGACCCTGTGCACTCCTCTATTTCCCAGACACCATCTGGAACATAACATCACCATGTTGACCACTTCCAGCATAAAGAGCCAGCCATACTCCATGTAGATGGCATGGGTGGTGATCGGTCACACCCTTTACAGGCCACACTGTCAGTAGTCAGGAGCACCCTGTAAAGACAGAAACAGGGTTCTACATCAGACCAGAGTGGGGATCTCCTGTGAGAGGAAGTCATGCTTTACAACTGAATAAGTATGGAATGCCACAGTGAAAAACAAGCGGCGCACACCTGAGCATAGAATGAGGAAGTGGAAGGAACAGCTGCCCCACGAGATACACACTCACACACACTTGTACACATGACACCCTTCCCCCACTGCTGAATGAGCCCTTATTTATTTATTTTCTTATTTATTTATTCTTTATTTGGTATCTTGCAGTAGGTCTCAGAACTGCCTACGTCACTGAGGAACTCTCCCACCTCCATCCCAAGTGCTGGGATTACAAACTGACACAAGGCCAGTTTGAACTACTTTGTAAGTTTGAGGCCAGTCTGGGCTTCATGAGATCCTGCCTAAACAAAACAAAAACAAAAATTCTTTTGTTTAGGAGACCAAGGATCTGAGAGGGGCCCAGTGTCTTGTTGACCAAAGGGCTAATGGAATGCATGGGAACTGGCTCAGGTCGGAAGGGTATGTTAGTATTTCTACCCAAGCTCTGTGAATACCCAGTGATATGCTCTATTTGGCTTTGCTCATCAATAGAACAGTTTGGATACTGAAAAATTAGTTGGAACATTAATTCAGAAATCTAAATGTCAGTTACTTTTGGAATTGAAAGATTAGATGGTGCTGGGACTTTGGCACAAGCTTTTGTGTTTTTTTTTTCCCTCTTTTTTCTATTGCAGCATTGGGAAGTCTGAGCCTCATACTTGCAGGTAGGTGTTCTCCCATCAAGCCATACCCCACCCATAGCCCTCTTTTCTCATTACTGTGTAACTTGGCTGTCCTGGAACTCAATCTGTAGACCATGTTGGCTTCAAACTCCTGCCTCTGCCTCCAAGTACTGGGATTAAAGATGTGCATCTTCTTACTGTTTGAAAATGTAATATTTTATGTTTACTCCTTGAGAATTGTATACATGTATGCAGTGTATCTCAATCATATCCGTTCCCTACCTCCAACTCTTCCTAAATCCCCCTCTTATGTGCTCGTGCCAACTTCATGTTTTTTTTTTTTTTTTTTTTAATAACCCACTGAGTCCAATTGATGCTGCCCACATGTGCATTCGGTGGAGCATGGGCAGCTCTATGGACCACACCCCTAAAGAAAGTTGATCCCCCACCCTTCCCAGCCATCTATTACTTACTCTCCATTACCTCATTTATTCTGAAGTTGTATTTGAATTTGCAAGCCCTGTATAGAACTATGATCAGGTAGCTTGCTTCTGAAAGCCTTACTCCTGGCTTCTCAATTGCTTTAATATGCTAGCCACCTCACCCCGAAAAGTTTCTTTCTTACCTCATTTGTAACATGAAAATAATAGTTGCTGCACCAGGGCTCTGAGATTTCTGTGTAACTGGTATGGCCACCTGTGAACAATTTTGTTAGCCCGATGTTCTAAGGAAATCTGAGAGATCCTTCATGCATGCAGTTCCTGAAGATTGCTCTCCATTTTTGGTACTCTGTAAACATTTATATCTACTTTAGTTTTTTCATTCCAAAAGAGTCAAAACTATTATCTTAGTGTTAAAATTTTAAGCATGATACAGAAATATGAAAATTAAATTTTAAAAAGTGCTCTGTGTTTTTCCTCATCATGGTTAGTATTTAGGTGATTTTCTTTGCAAACCTTTTGAAAGACCATTGTAAGAGAAATAAGGAGACCCCCCCCCACTAGCTCTGCTAATTGTAGATTCAGTGGAAAATACTGCACTCTGCCCCCACACCCCATACCAGAAAGTTAGCCTATCATGCTGTGCTAACAGGATGCTTGCAGGATAACCACCTGCGGTTGTGTTTGCAAGATAAATTGCTTGAGAAGAATGCTTGCCAAATAACCCCTTGATAGATAAGCTTGGAATTCGTTTACTCACCCAGACTCTGAGAAAGACCACAGAGACATCTGGCGTCCAGATGTCTGCACTCTGGATGACCCCGCTCCCCTGCCCTGATGGAACCGCCTCATAAAAGGCCTGCGAGCCTTAGACTTCGGGGGTCACCAGCTACTTCTCATGCTGGTGTCCCACGAGCTCGTGCTAATAAAGCTTCTTTTGTGACCCGATATTGGAGTGAAGCTCTCTGTTTTGGACGCCGACCCTAACACTTTCTGTTCCATGTTCCTTGTGCTTACAATTATGTAGGTAGTTGACACTAGAGCTTACAGATGCTTGTGCCTGCTAGCACAATCCCCAGGTCAACCCTAGCACCCCCCTCTAAATGATTATGGTATAGAATCATAGGACACATATGTTCTTTCCCAATACAAAAATTATCTGCCCTTGCTGCCTGGCAAACTCTAAAAACAGAATATCTTGGGCTGGAGAGATGGCTCAGTGGTTAAGAGCACTGGCTTCTCTTCCCAAGGTCCTAGGAGCAGTTCTCAGCACCAACTAAGGCAGCTTACAAATGTCTGCCACTCCAGGTCCAGGAGACCTGATGCCCTCTTCTTGCCTCTGTGGGCACTACACACATGTGGTGCCCAGACATACATGGAGGAAAAATGTGTATACACATGAATTATTTAAAAATAAGAGTATTTTTTATTTATTCTTATTTCACACTTGTAAACTGTGTATCTTGATCATATGTACTCCAACTCCCCAGGAATCCTGACTCTTCCCTCTCTCCCAATGTCCCCAGGCATCCAATTGTTGTAGCCGCATTGTGAGATCCCCAAGCAAGACCATCACAGAGCCAATATTCAATGCAAAACACACAGGGATTTATTGATAGCAAGCAAGTCCAGGCTTGGTCCATGTCCAACTTACTGGCTAGCTAGGTGAAGGAGGACATCCCTGAGCTCTCAGGGTGAGAATTTTTTAAAGGGGAAAACCACAAGCAAGGTGGTACAAGTCTTGGTGTCATATGATTGGGTGAGGGTGTGTAACCTTTGAATTTACTGGTTGGGGGTTATAGTTATCATTTTTGGGCAGGCCTGGACAAGTCTCAGACTTTGTCCTTGAGCTGTCATGGGGACTGGCTGGTCTTGCACGTACTGACTCTGGGGGCTGACTCAGTGGCCCAGGTTCTGTCCTTGAGCTACCATGGAGACTGGCTAGCCTCACATATTCACATTGACCCATGCACGTAGCTCTAAGTTGGTGAGTGGTCCCAGATGGTAAACAACTGGCTGAACCTTGAGCAGTCAGAGTATGTGCAGAAAGGGAGCTACTGCAAGGACTAAGTCATGGCCTTCCCAGAAACTACTTGCTCAAGTCTCAGGAAACTGAAATTGAGGCCTGATCTCTGAGAGAAGACTGAGCAGCCTGTTATGGCATCTACTTGGTCCTTTCACTCCACACTTGAGTTGCATATCATCTCCAATATTGGAGATGTTTCTTTTTGGTTAAAGACTTTATCACCAGGGTAGTAGATTATTTTGGATACTAGTTGGATCAGGACTTAAGAGTTTTCCCATTATCAACGGCAAAACAAGCTTTCCCTTATTCAGTTTTTGACATCTGCAAGTGTGTCATGGGTGTAATTTAGGGGCTGATATTGGGATTCTGGCATCCCCAGTTTAGTGGTACCCAGAGAAGGACCATCATTTAGTTAAGGCATCAGTGACATAAGAGCCAACAGTAATTAGCAGAAGCAGAAGGGTCAAAAGCCCTGTGATGGCTGACAGAGTTCCTAATCCTGAAGGAACTTGGAAATGAGAATGGAGACCAGTTATTACTTTATCTCAGGTTCCCTATGACAAGAAATTCCCTTTTGATCTAACATTCCAGGGGTGGGGGAAAACAAGGGTGATGTTTTGGCTTCTGTAATTACTTCCTGCTGACATTGGGATATTGTTGTCAGGGTCCTATAAAGCCAGAATGTTAGTTAAAGGCAAGGAGGGAATTTTTATTGACCAGCTGAAGAGATGGCATTTATATCTGCTGGATTGGTCCATATCAGCTTTCAGCAAGTTCAGGGCTCATCAGCAAATGATGCTTGGATGTGTCTGTCAGCCAACTAGAAACCTGTTGAGACAGATATAAACTAGGAATAGGAGTTAAATTTATGAACTTATTAGGAACTTTCAGACTCATAGTCTCAGTAATTGTAGTATTATCAATTTGTCTTGAAATCCATACTATGTTTTCTACCTAGAGAGCCAGGTATAGATTGGACTGAAATGTCTTTGGCCCTATGAAAATCATCTCCAAGTCTATATTCAGAACCTATTTCTCTCTCTCTCTCTTTTAAGAAACTTAGTAGCTTTAATTAATTAATGCATTGATCAATCAATTAATAAGGTGGCTGCAACTTTGTGAAAGACTCTGGTTGACTGATGTTACTAAGCTGACAAAGCTATAGCTAGTCCAGTCATCAATGCCAACAAAGATCTGAGAAGGATAAATTTTATCTGAATGCAGACTTTCAAATCTATTAAAAATGACAGAGACTGCCATCATCCCAGGCTCCTGTAGTCTTCATAACATTGGCAGGACAGGTGTCAAGACAGCATCAGTCTTGGCTGCCAGGCCCATAACTTGAAATATTCTCTGTGGAGGAACAACTTGGGAATAACTGATCTTATTTTGTCAGTGTCTCCATTCTGGGACAGATCCCTGGCAGCAGGTGTTGAGTTGGGGCATCTTGCCCAGCGGCCGGTGTTGTCTGCAATTCAGGTGGTGTCTTCTTGTCATTCCATATCTTCTTTGGAGACCTTGGGAGTTAATGCTGGGAGCTGGGAGTCTCTGTTTGTTATAGTAAAGCTAGTAAGCTTTTGATTAAATAATTTAAATGCCATATTAATCAGATCTTTGAAGGGGTTGAGGACCATTATCTATTAAATATATCTGAGCCAAACAAATCTAGGCCTGATCTTGAAAACAACTTTAAGTTCGGTAACAATAACCAGGCCAATTTGTTATCCTTTAGATATATTAGTCAAATAGACCTCTCAGGTTCTGTTTTTTTCTTCTTATTCAAATAGCTTATAATTAAATAAGAGTTAACAGTTTATGCTTTAAACTAGTATCTGGATAGCCAGATGACTAGCATTAACTTGTATTCCTTCACACAGAGGACATGCAAACTTAGACATTCAAAACCAAACACATATTTGGCCACATTTTCATCCATACCTACAGAGCAGACAGACATTTTTAAAACTATGAACCTTTGGAGTCTCAATGTAACAGCAGAATAACAAGAAAAAGGAAATATGAAGCATGTTTTATTCTTTTATACACCTCAAGTCAATTATTTTTATTACTACTTAAGCCTTTTAATCCTCAGGTCTTTATAACTTGCTTTTACACATTCCAATAACTTACATTTTACATACTTTCCTTCTTCCCAAAACATTCTTTTTATATTTTCATACCTAAAACCTTTACATATTAGACGCTATATAAACTTTGTTTATACTCAAACCTCATACCTTATTTAAACTTTAAAGTACTTAAAGTTCCACATTTTTATACCTCAAACTACTTCCTCAGACCCAAAATATCACATACTCAAACCCTCACAACATGCTTAAGCCTTCAAATTTTTACATCTTAAACTGTTTTCTCAAACTGAAAAATCATTTATTCAAACTTTCATCCTCATTTCTCAGGCCTTCATATTCTTATAAAAACACCACTTACTAAAACATCTTTTTTTTCTATTCAATTCATTGCCCTGTCCTCTACTTGAAATTTGATATGGCTTTTTTTTTTCTCTTTATCTTAACCAACAATAATTGTAACCAGTTCTCTTAAATGATGGCAAGTATTTGTAACGCACTGAACTCAAAATGATCAAAACCTATGTATCTTTGACTGTTAATTCAATATTTTTCTTTTCAAGCAATAGCAGGGCAGAGAAGGGTTAACAAGGATAGCTTCCGGTCAGGAGACCTTGAAGTTAGCATTGTGAAGAACTTGGCTTAGGAAGGAAGGGAGGAGGAGCAGTGGGCATAGAGTGTGTCCTTGAATGCCAGTGTTGCTGAAAGAAAGTTTTTGTTAACTCCTCTGACTAAAATCAGATTCTCTGTTCAGTGTTCACACAGTCTTTGTCAATTACAAGCAGTCCCCATCGCCCTGCCCAGAGCTCCCGTCTCTGCCTGCCTGTACCGAGAGCACGCCACCCTCTGAGAGCTGCTGGTGGCTGCAGGCCTCTTCTGTAGACTAATGCCAGCCCCACCCATGCTGCAGGCCTGACAGCAAGAGAGCTAGGGAGGGAGGGAGGTGGCTCTTGCTGAGCCTCTCTCTCCTCCTCTTCCAGGAAAATAAGGGAGGTTAGTAGACAGAAACAAATAACATTGACACAAGCAACCCAAGTACTGGCACATTAGCACTGAGATGACGGCCTCGCTCGCAGCTAGCAGATGGCCCTTCTTACAGTACACAAGCCCCACCTGGCAGGAGCTACCTGCTTATCCCAGTTTAGTCAGGGGGACCCAGTCCCCTCTATTGTGGGACTCGCACATCCTTCCAGTTGGCTAGGCAAAGGTCTAGGAGAGAAGAGGGGGACTGTCCCATAAAGTCCATCATAGTCAACAATGAGAACAGTTAACACGCTACACACAAGACCAAAGGCACAATCGCACCAAAACCATACAGACTCACGGATCTCCACATCCCCATCAATCAGACAGGCATAGGGGGCTTCCACATTCCCATCTCCAGAGCCTGGAATGTCTCAGGAAACTGAAATTGAGGCCTGTTTTCTGAGAGAAGACTGAGCAGCCTGTTATGGCGTCTGCTTGGTCCTTTCACAATCCTACATTCTCCTTTTCAGGTTGATAGCCCACTGAGTCCAGTTAGTGCCTCCTGTTGGAATGCTGTTGGACCTTATTGCTCATGGGTGCAGTGGCCATGTCGTATCCCAAAGACAGAATTTCACAGCACTTCTTCCCATCTTCTGCCTCTTGCATTCTTTCTACTGTTCTTCCAAGATGACCTCTGAACCTTGGTGAAGGGCAGGGTGGATAGAGATGTCTCATTTTGGGCTTAGTACTCAATAGACATTTATTTTTAGCACTTTGAGTTACAAGTCTCTGGCCTTAACTGCTGGCCACTGCAGAGAGAAGTTTCTTTGGCCAAGGTGGAGGCTAGCACTCCTCTGTGGAAGTAAGCATAAATATTTGGAAGGCAGTTTGTCAACATGTGGTTTAGCCAAACAAAGTACGTTTGTCAGCTATGGACTTTTGACCAACTTTACAGTACCAGGTCTGAGTTCCCTCGTAAGGAGCAGGCTTCAAATGCAATGCAAAGCAGCTGGTCATCCCTATAACCTTTATGCCTCAGGTGCACAGTGTGCATATCTATGCCTTACAAACTCTTTATGAGGAAATCTATCACAGCCACTTTCCTGTGTTTTACAGATGGAGTTTTTCATTGTTATGGTTAACCACCATTCACAGTATAGATGTAATGGACTTAGAACTCCTCCTTTTGGCAACTACTTAGGTTATCTCTGATTTCTACAACATAAATTTAATAGTACTGTAGGCATGTGAGAGTCAGAAGGCATACTGCTGAAGAGGAGATTTCTAGGAAAGGGACAGTTCATTCCAGGAACATATGCTTTAAAGTTTAATTTGGCTAGGTACGATGGCTTGTGCCTGTGTGCCCAGGACTTGGCAGGCTGATACAGATTAACATTAGCTCAAGGTCAACCTGGACTACATAGTGAGTTACAGGATAGCCTGGGCTACAGAATAAGACCCTGACTCAAAAGCATTTGGATTCTTATAACAAAGTGTCCATTAAAATTCATACCCTTCTTCCTCTTGCTGACCATGCTGGGCATCTGCCTTTGCCCCTGCCATGGTGACTGCATTGTCTTGTTTAGCAGACAATGTCTCCATTCTTTTTAACTTCGATGGCATGCTCTGTCTGTGTCCCTTGGCCATCTGAATCTCCTCTTCCAAGAGTCACCTGTTTATATTCTCAGTTGTTTGAACTTTCACACTGAGCATGGACATGAAAAGATGTGGTCAGGAGAGCTGTGTGTCTTCAGACTAAGAGAGGTTTCAGCTCTGCCTCCTGTGTTGGAGGGCATGGTTTTGCTCCCAAGTGTGTAAATCTCCTCTTCTTTGGCCCAGCTTAGGCTCAGACTCTCTGTGTAACAAGGATGGATGGACCTAAGCTTCCTATCCTTTTCCCTCTATGCGTGAGTTCATGCATCACTATGCAGTGCTGGGACTCAGGCTTTGTACATGCTAGGAAGGCACTCTCCAACTGAGCTACACCCTCAGCCCCTCTAAGTTTCCTCTTTTGTGAATAATAGACATCCCAATCATCAGATTGTCACCAGCAACAATGCCACAGACAAGAAATTCAGGAATAACGAGAGGGACACAAAGTGAGTTTATTGATCAAGACAAATCTATACACACTCGAGTTTGGGCATTAAGAGAAAAATCCAGCCAGTGTTTGGCACATGCCTGGGATCCCAGTGCTAAGAAGTCTGATGTGGGGGTTGAAGCAAGTTTAAGGCCAGCCAGAGTGGTGTAGCAAGTATTAGCCATCCAAGGCCTCTCTCCAAACAAAATCAAAAGAAGTCTGCATCCGAGAACCTCAGCAGAGTTGTATAAATGATGTGGGGTTTTTGGAGCCAGCTTACTCTGAGGAGGTCGTCAAAATTAAGGATTCAGGAGAGGAAAAATGCAAGGCTTTGCCATTTCCTCATTGACAGACAGTTAACTTTAAAGACCAGGATTTGGGTGAGTTTGTTATCAGGTGTACCCCAACAAGACAGCAATGCCTGGGTCGGCAAAGGGCCCAGAGATGAACCTCTCTGGAGAACATTTCAGGGAACAGCATCTGCTTTATTGTACATGAACAACTATTTATATAGTGGAAGCCTGTCAACTGTGATTGATTAGCATGACCTCCAATTAGACAGTGAGCACTCATACCACCAGGGTCTCTATGCAGGAGAAGCACATAAAAGGAGGCATGGTGAACAGAGCTGGTCAGTTACTCAAGCTACTTCAGACAGAATTCAGGGTTCTGACTTCTGGAATACTCAGGCGCATTGCGCCATGCTTCTTACTTAGAAGCACAGTGTGCTGGGTGGGCTGGTTGCCAGGTCAGGCCTGCATTTCTCCACTGCTGGGGCTCTCATGTAGCTTTCACTTGCAGTGTAGCTGAGGATAATCTTGAATTTCGGATTGTTCTGCTTCTGTGCTGTATCCTGAGCCTGGGAATACAGGCATGTGCTACCATGTCCAGGTTCTGTGGTGAACCTAGGGCTTGATGCGTTCCAGGCATGTTAGAGAAAGGTGGTGTGGCTCTGCTGGTGGGGACACTACATTGAGATCTAATGGAACACTTTATTTAATTGGCTTTTGTCTTATGGTTACTATCTTTGTGATAAAACACCATGACCAAAGTAACTGGGGAAGGAAAGGGTTTATTTGACTTCAGGATGAAGGAAGCTGGGAAGCCCAGTGGTTAAGCGATGTGGTAAGGGTTGAAAGGAAGGGTTTCTGGTTTCATTTCTTCTTTCTATTTGTGAAGCACCACAAGCATAAGAGCTCCAGTGTTCTCTGAACAACATGGAGGGTTCATCCAAAAAAGTGAGTAATTTACATCCCTGGTAACTACCCAAAATAGTAACACCAACTCCAGATCCAACTCAGCAGACATGGTGTGTGCACCCCAGAGATGCATGGCTTCCCACTTTCCTTCCTTCCTCCCTCCCTCCCTTCCTTCCTTCCTTTCTTCCTTCTTTCCTATAAATGCTCTCTCTGCTGCTGCATAGGCTGACCAGATCTGTAAATCTAAGTAAGCCCCTTAACTTCTTGGAAATTCCATTTTGTCAACTGCAAGATGAAGCCAATAGGTTCCTAGGCTGCAGGGACTCTTGTCTGGCACAGCAGGCATCTGCTAACAGCAGACATCGGGTCAACAGCAGGACTTGTTTGGTTTTGTTTGTTGAGATAAGATCTCACTTAGCTAAGGTTATTCCTAAAATCACAGTCATTCTCCTGTCTCAGCCTCCCAAATGTTAGGAATAGATTGCAAGTGTAAGCTACCACACCATAATAGCTTAATGTGACTTCTTTAAACACACTTCTTAGGTCTAGTTTCCCTCAGGCTCATGGCTTTCACAGAATTTCCTCAGATATAGTGGAACAGCCTCTGTGGTGGTTTGGAAACCAAAGACTTGTTATACCAATCACGAGTGCCAGGTAGAAACTAAGATTTTAACAACTTCATTATCATTATAATTTTAATTATATGAACTCTATACCACTCTTAACCATTGGAGAGGCCTATTCTAAGAGTATTATATAAATATAATATTTACTGCTAAGGAGTATTGTTATTATCACTCCCGTTTTATAGACGAGGAAGGTCAAGGCCCAGGACACAGAGCTAGTAACTGACTATCAGTGGTCGAACCCAGGCAGCATGGACCCCAAATTCCTGCTCCTACCTATTCTGCCTTATTAATCAACTTTTGTTTGTTTGTAGATGTGGGTGTGTGGTACAAAAGTGTGCACCCACATATGGATTTGAAAGGTCTACGTCTGGGGTCCTTCCTTGGATGCTCCACCTCTAGTTTTTAAGACAAGATCTCTCACAGAGCCTGAAGCTCACCCATTGGATGAGGCTGTTGGCCAATGAGCTTCAGGCACCTGCTGTCTCTATCCCATCTCACTCCTCAAGGTTGGAGTTACAGGCACACACCACCCAGTCTTTTTTCTTGGGTTCTGGGAATCCTGACTTAATTCCTCATGTCCTGCAGTAGGCACTTAACCCCTGCCGGTCTCTTGCCCTTACTGAGCACTTACAAGACTTGTATATATTTCTGAGTATGTACTTAACCAGAGCTTTGAGCATTGAAATACTTGGAAACTTTAGAAAAGTAACCACAGGACTTAAGAAAAATCAGATAGCTGGCAGTGGTGCACACCTTTAACCCCAACACTTGGGAGGCAGAGCCTGGGGGATCTCTGTGAGTTTGAGGCCAGCCTGGTCTAGAGTGCAAGATCCAGGACAGGCACCAAAACTACAGGAAGAAACCTTGTCTTGAAAAACTTAAAAAAAAAAAAAAAGAAAGAAAGAAAAGAAAAGAAAAGAAAGAAAAATTAGATAAATGAATACATTTAAATATTTTACAAATGCTGAGTGATAGAACATTTGCCTAGCATACATGAGGTCCTAGGTTTAATTCCCCATAGTCTCCCTCCCGCAGTCCACACAAATGAGAATAGAGAGAAAACATTAAATGAAGGAAACAGTTTAAAGACCACATGGAAAGGGACAGGCAGAGCAGCTGCTCCAGCGCCCAGGAGCACCGTGAACAGGAAAAACTCAGCAATGCTGGTGGAGGAACAAAGACAGTTTGGTAGCAAGACATCAGAAAGGTTGGTGAGGAAGTTGGGATTTTTCAGAGGCAAAAAGCTAAGTGAAAGCAGAAATACAGAAATGTCAGTGAAGTTGACATTCACTGCGGGGACATTTGATGACAGGTCAGCCTTTGGCTTTCATAGTCTTTGTTTTTTTATCATGTTTGTTTTTCTAAGAGTTTTGGGTGGCCCAGGCAGGGCTTAAACTTGATATGAAGCCAAGGATGACTGTGGATTTCTAAGAGATATTTATTTTTCATTTAAAAAAGTTCTTGAAGTGAGTTAGATTCTAACCAAGAGACATTTTATTTATTTACTTTTTAATAGGCATTGTTTTTATTTTTATTTATTCTTCTGTCATATGTTACATCCTGACTGGAATTTCTCCTCCTTCCACTTCTCCTAACCCTTACCCCCACCTCTCCTCTTCCCCCATCCTCTCCCCTCCATTTCCTGTCAGAAAAGAACAGGCTTCTCAGCAATATCAACCAAACACGGCATAGCAAGTTACAATATGAGTAGGCTCAAACCCTCATATCCAGACTGGATCCAGTAGGAGGAAAAGGGTCCTGAGAGCAGGTGAAAAAGTCAGAGACACCCCCACTTCCACTGTTAGGAGGAGTCCCACAGGAAGACCAAGCTACACAACTGTAACATACATGTAGAGGACCTAGTTCCGACCCATGCAGGCTGCATGATTGATGTTGTAGTCTCTGTGAGACCCTATGATCCCTGCTTAGTTGATTCTGTGGGCTGTGTTCTGGTGGTGTTCTTGACCCCTCTGGTTCCTATCTACAATTCTTCTTCCCCTTCTTCTGTCACGGTTCCCCAAGTTCTTAATGTTTGGCTGTGGGTCTCTGCATCTGCTCCCATCAGTTTCTGGATGAGGCCTTTCTGATGACAACTGGACTAGGCTCTAGTCTATGAGTATAGCAGAATGTGGATGAAAGTTTCTGTCCTGCCTGATACTGTGGGCTAGACATAGCAGCCGCTCATAAAATAATCACTCAGGGGCTTAATATTAATTACAAACTGTATGGGCTCATTATTAACTAGCTCTTACAACTTAACTCAACCATTTCTATTAATTTATGTTTTGCCACATGGCTTCATTGTGTTACCTGTGTTCCATTACATCTTGTTCCCCTGGCAATGCTCAGCATCTCCTCTGACTTTGCCTTCTTCTCCCTATATCTTTGCTTAGATTTTCCACATGGCTCTATTCTGCCACAGGCCATAGCAGCTTCTTTATTAACTAATGGAAACAATGAATATTCACAGTGTACAGAAAGACCACTCCACAGCACTTCCCCTTTTCTGTCTAATCAAAAAGGAAGGTTTTCATTTTAATACAGTAAAATTACATATAACAAAACAGTTATCAAGCAAGAACTACAGTTACAATATCTAGTCCATTTGTGCTTGGCAGAACTAAAGAAAATATTCTATCATCTATCCTATATTTGTGAATCTAAAGTTTCATATCTAGTGTATTTTTTACCATGACTAAGGAAAACAATAACTATCTAGTTTTCAACTCCATTAAAGATCCCAGAAGGATATAATATTACCCAAGTAAATAGGAAGTGCTTTGTAAGAAACTTGAAAAATTCCAGAAATGACAGAGCTAATTTTTTTAATTTGAGTCACTCAGATGATAATTTGGGATTGTTTGCACTATGGTAGCTGGATTGTGGTTATGCCATGTTTTCTCCCTCTTAAAATAAAAGAGAATATTTTATTTTTGGTATGACAGAAAGACATTCGAGAGATTTTTTTTTTCCAGACAGGGTTTCTCTGTGTAGCTTTGGTGCCTGTCTTGGAACTCACTTGGTAGCCCAGGCTGGCCTCAAACTCACAGAGATCCACCTGGCTCTGCCTCCCGAGTGCTGGGATTAAAGGTGTGCACCTCTGCCCAGCATAAACTTAAATATAAACTTCTAAATATAAACTTAAACTTCTTATTAGGTCAAAGACATCTCTGCTCAATCTATATCTGGCTCTCTCTCTAAAAAAATGTACATACTTTTTAACCCAAATTTATAATTTTTCTAGGACTCAAAGGTATGAGTCTAGATACCCATTATCTACTTTTCTATGCTTTGGATTTCAATACTGATTGGTAATAGTAATATATTTAAAACTTTTATGTTCTTTTATAAAATAAGAATACAGCTTGAGTTTTTCCCATCTGTCTATTCCTAAGGTTGGTCTTATTCTCTCTGGAACTCCTCTCCTTCCCAATGACTAAATCTATGGGTCTAAAAGTTCCAAATAAGTTCATAAATTTTAATTTCTGTTCCTAGTTTGAACTTGTTTTAACAGGTTTCCACTTGGCTGGTGGACACATCCAAGCATCAGTAGCTGACTGCAACCCACTTCAAATGACCACGAGCTCTGGACTTGCTAAAGGCTGATGTGGACCAGCCCAGCCAACGTTATTGTTCCCTGTCTCCACAGCTAGGTCAGATAACATGCTTCTGACAAACGCCCCATTGCCTAAATTTCCCACTTGCCTTTGACTAGCTTTTCAACCTTTCTGGTCTCTGACCATCTACACCCCATATCAGCTTGAATCAGCTATAGGAGAGATTATATAGTCCCTGCCCCTGAAACAGGCTAAAAAGGCTAAGTCAAAGAGAAACTCCCTGGCATAATGGACAAAATGTCTACCTAAAATGTCCATTACTGTAGTAGGAAACTGGGCTCAGAGCTATTAATTGATAGATTTATTGATTAAAATGGCTCCACAATAAGATAAGACACTTGACCTTCTTTATGCAGAATCAAAGAGGTATTAATAAGAAATTATTATTTGCAAGGTGGTGGTGGCACATGCCTTTAATCCCAGCACTTGGGAGGCAGAGGCAGGTGGATCTCTGTGAGTTTGAGGCCAGCCTGGGCTACAGAGCAAGTTCCAGGAAAGGCGCAAAGCTATACAGAGAAACCCTGTCTTGAAAAACCAAAAAAAAAAAAATTATTATTTTTATATAAAACATTTAGGATTATAATCTGGGTATATTCAACAATCAGAACTACAGGACTTTAAGAGTGGCAGTAGATGCAGATGTTGCTGCCCTAGAAAAATCTGTTACACATTTAGAGGAATTGGTCTCCTCTCTAGCTAAAATAGTTCTCCAGGATAGAAAGGGCCTTGACCTAAAATTTGTTCAGTTGATCCTCCTTGTTATCATTCCTTCAACAAGGGGGCCTAAGCCAGGCCTTAGGAGAGCAATGCTGTTTGTACATTAACTGCTCAGGGATCATTAGAAACTCCATGGCCTTGCTGAAAAAGCAGATCCATGACAGAGAAAGGCAGTAGCAACAAGGAAACCACCCCTTAAGGATCTCGCTTCTTTTGAACCTTTTTACAGGGGTAGTCTAGGACCACCTGCATGTCAGATGTTTTTACAGGGGTAGTCTAGGACCACCTGCATGTCAGATGTTTTTACAGGGGTAGTCTAGGACCACCTGCATGTCAGATGTTTATACAGGGGTAGCCTAGGACCACCTGCATGTCTGATGTTTTTACAGGGGCGGCCTAGGACCACCTGCATGTCAGATGTTTTTACAGGGGTAGCCTAGGACCACCTGCATGTCAGATGTTTTTACAGGGGTAGCCTAGGACCACCTGCATGTCTGATGTTTTTACAGGGGTAGTCTAGGACCACCTGCATGTCAGATGTTTTTACAGGGGTAGTCTAGGACCACCTGCATGTCTGATGTTTTTACAGGGGCGGCCTAGGACCACCTGCATGTCAGATATTTTTACAGGGGCGGCCTAGGACCACCTGCATGTCTGATGTTTTTACAGGGTAGTCTAGGACCACCTGCATGTCAGATGTTTTTACAGGGGTAGCCTAGGACCACCTGCATGTCAGATGTTTTTACAGGGGTAGCCTAGGACCACCTGCATGTCTGATGTTTTTACAGGGGTGGTCTAGGACCACCTGCACGTCAGATGTTTGCATTGAGATTGACAGTAATGACAAAACTGTAGTTATGAAATAGTAACAAGTCTCAGATATTTTGGATTGGTTTGGACTCTTTGTATGATGGTAGAACTATAAAGCTATATTTGATTCAACTCTGGTTTATAATATACTCTATATGATAATAGAAATTGAAGTTTATAAAGATCTATTCAGATTAACAACAGCTATCTTAGAGATTCACACCTATGTTTTTGCCAAATGTTTAACACCAAGTCTCTAGAAAATTTCAATAAATGATGTTATATGTTTGATAAATAATAAACAAGATATATATTCTATGATGGAGTTTCTGGTCCCTGAGAGAGTCCTTTCTCAGAATTGGGCCATCCCAGCTCACAAGCCCCTCTTCTCCTGTTCCCATTTGGCCCTGTATCTTTCCCTGTCTCTCTTCTTTGCCTTCTTAGGAGACAGTGAGTCCTAGTATCATGAAAGCTGCTAAGACATTGGAGACTTAGAGAATACTAGGTAAAGTCAGTAATTCATACCTACTGGCCAGACAGTCCACAGATGCTCAGAGATCTGCATAATATGGCATTTAAAATGTTTAATTAAAAAGCTTTTCGTGGCTGGGCGGTGGTGGCGCACGCCTTTAATCCCAGCACTCGGGAGGCAGAGGCAGGCAGATCTCTGTGAGTTCAAGGCCAGCCTGGGCTACCAAGTGAGTTCCAGGAAAGGCGCAAAGCTACCCAGAGAAACCCTGTCTCGAAAAACAACAACAACAACAACAACAACAAAAAAAAAAAAAAAAAAAAAAGGAAAGGAAGAAAAAAGCTTTTTGTGATAGAGAGACATGCTGGCTCCTGGCAGCGCTTTTGTTTCCTTCAAAGAAGATGAATCGGCACAGAAGATCCTCCACTCAGAACCTGCTCCAGAGTGGCAGCACCAGCCACTGAGCAAACCTGCCTTTCACCTCAGATATTGCCTTTTGCCTTGACTGTTGCCAGGGTCTTCTTCAGATCATGGACAACAGGACTCTGGGGAATCCATTGCCTCACTTTTGCCTAGACAAGGTAGGCTGTTCCTCCCCACAAGTCCCTACCGTACAACTGTCAGATCTTCTGAGGTCTGGTAGGCCTTGGCCTGGCAGCCTAAGACTGATGCTGTTGCTCTGAGACCTCTGCCCTCAATGACCATGGAGGACCTGGGGGTGGTTGTCTGGGTAGCCAGCAGGTAAGTCTGTCACTTTCAATCTCTAACTCAGGTAAAATTTATCCTTCTCAGATAAATTTTGATGACTGGGCTTTATCAGTTCAACAGCAGGAACCAAGGCTTCAGCTGACTTTTCAATTGCTTATGTAAAATTCACAGTCCTCACTCTCTTAGAGCTAATACTAAGTCTAGACACAGCTCACCTTGTCACCAGACTCAGAAAAGGCATAGACTCACTTTGCAATGACAGCTCTCAGCATCTCCTGGTGAATTAGACAAAAGAAGATACTTTAAGGTTCGTTTATGTGAAGACAGGAAAGCTATCTCTCTTCTGTTCATTTACTTACCCTTCTCAGATCTAATGGTGTTTGATGACCAGGGTATTAATGGATTTTTGCCAATTAACAACTCTCTCCCCTAACCCCAAGGCTACAAGCACTTTTGTAGCTCATTAATAAGTCTCCTGTTAAAGGTACAGGCAGATATGCCTCATTCACAGACTCCATGGTGCAGAATAAAACTGGTTTCAGATGTGACTTTGGAGGTTCAAAGTTTTAGCATTGATAAATGTGTTTTGATCAACTGATGAGCACTGACTACAGACAATCTTGGGAGTCCTTAAATTTCTGTGGCCTTTACTGGTCCCAGCTTTTAAGATGTTGGAGAGGGTAGGGAAACCTCCCTCCTTCTTCTCCACTCACTCAACCACTTCCATTTACCAAATTTCTTCTGGTTATAGATTTAAAGATATATTTCATTGGGCTGAAACCAGGCCCTAGAGAGTGTTCCATAGCCTTTTGCTATGACACCAAGATGTAAGTCTGTTTCAGTTGTTTTACAAACACAGGTTCCTGCACAGATCCACCCCTCCTGCCAGACTCATGCCAAGGCCAAACCCTCAAAGACCCTCCAGATACACCACCAGCCACTGCACCAACCAAAGACACCAACTGGGTGAACACTGTCAGGTTAACTTCACCCACATGCCCACTCATCAAAACTCTGTTATCTTCTAACTTGTTAATACTTTTACAGGATGGATAGGGCATTTCCTACCTCCATTGAAACAGCAGATGTGATGGCTCCTGTACTCCTAAAGAACACATTATCCCTCAATTCACTCCACCTCTCCAGGCTCAAGTGGGCATCTGCCCAGCAACCAGAACCTGGTTTTCCAAGATGTCCAACGAAGGACATATCTGCTCTTTCGTTTGGCTCATCCACCCTTGCCTCTTCTGCACACCAGGGCATTTCTCCGTCCCATTCTTCCTGGCAGTTATCACTCTTCCCATGGCTAGCCCCGCTCATTGAGCCAATGATATCAATATTTTCTTTTCCTAGCAACCTGCTTTCTCAGCTCCCTCAAGGGGTCTCCAGGATGACAGCTAACTGAATGCTTCTTCACTCACACCTCCTGCTGTGCATGACTCCCAACTTCCCCCTCCCCACTTCACCCCAAAACAGCAGGAAGCAGTCCTGAGAATTTGGTGCCATCATCTCCCCCACTGCTATCCATAACTCACCTTTTTATGATAATCAAAAGGGAGGAATGTTAGGACCTGCTCAGCATCTTTACATCTTATGTAAAGTCCCTTTAAGAGGAAAACATCCCCCCTCCTCTTCTTCCTCTCTCCTTCCCTCTCTTCATGAGGCTGTGCACATCTCTACTTTACTTTCTCTCCTTTTCTGTCTCTTTCCTTCTCATTCTCTCTCTCCTCCTTTAATAAAACTTTCCACGTGGATGCCATGCCTGCATGGTGTGAGTAACTTTCCACCCTGCCCTCTTGGCCGCTGCCCACATGATGTGTCTCCTTGGCTCAAACCCACCAAGACTGCTGCACTCTGTTTTACAACACAGAGCCTATCTGAAAAAATGCAGCTACCAAGAAGCTGCGTTTGACTCCCATTTTTGTGGGTCTAGAAGCCCTCTTTTTTTTTTTTTAATATAAGCTTTTTAGGCTTTATGTGTGTGTATGTGCACCACATGGGTGCCAAATGTAGCCAGATAAATTTTTCTCATCCTCCGGTACCTGACTAACCAGTCAATGGTTTAATAAGTCTATGGCTCAGGCTCATTATTATTTAGCTCTTACAACTTAACTCATTTCTATTAATCTATGTTTTACTACGTGGCTTTGTGGTATTATCTGTGTTCCATTACGTCTTGCTCCCCTGGCAGTACTCAGTGTCTTCTTTGACTCTGCCTTCTTCTCCCTGTCTCTTTGCTTGGATTTTCCACCTTGTCCTATTCTGCCTTGCCACAGGCCATAGCACCTTTTTTACTAATCAATGGTAACAACACATATTCACAGTGTACAGAAAGACCATCCCACAGTAGCAGGACATTATTAGGAATCATTTCATTGACTTCCCTTCTCCTTTTTTTTTTTTTTTTTTTTGAGACAGGGTTTCTCTGTGTAGCTTTGGAGCCTGTCCTGGAACTCACTCTGTAGACCAGGCTGGCCTTGAACTCATGGAGATCCACTTTTCTCTTAGCACCGCTTTCATTGTGTCCCATAAGTTTGGGTGTGTTGTGCATTTTCATTGAATTCTAGGAAGTCTTTAATTTTTTTATTTCTTCCTTGACTCAGTGGTAATTTGGTAGAGAGTTGTTCAGTTTATATGAGTTTGTAGGCTTTGTGTTATTTCTCTTGTTGAAATCTAGCCATGCTGGTCTGATAAAATACAGGGGGTTCTTTCAATTTTTTTGTATCTGTTGAGACTTTCCTTGTGACTGAGTATGTGGTCAGTTTTGGAGAAAGTTCCATGGGTGCTGAGAAGAAGGAATATTCTTTTGTGTTTGGGTGAAATGTTCTGTAGATATCTGTTGGATTTTATGATGTCCGTTAGCTCTATTATTTCTCTGTTTAGTTTTTGTCTAAATGACCAGTCTATTGGTGAGAGTGGGGTTTTGAAGCCTCCTGCTATTAATGTGTGAGGGTCAGTATATAATTTAAGCTTTAGTAAGGCTTCTTTTACAAACATGGGTGCTCTTGCATTTGGAGCATACATGTTAAAAACTGAATGTCATCTTGGTGGATTTTTCCTTGATTAGTATGAAGTGTCCTTCCTCATCTCTTTTGATTAATTTTGGTTTGAAGTCTATTTTGTTAGATTTTAGAATGGCTATACCAGCTTGCTTCTTAGGTCCATTTGCTTGGCAAATCTTTTTCCAGCCCTTTACTCTGAGGTAATGTCTATCTTTGATATTGAGGTGTGTTTCTTGTATGCATCAAAGGATGAATTCTGGTTTTGAATCCATTCTATTAGTTTGTATCTTTTTATGGGGAATTGAATCCATTGATATTGAGAAATATCAATGACCTATGATGGTTAATTCCTGTTATTTTTGTTGTTGTTGGTAATCATGTGTGTGTGTGTGTGTGTGTGTGTGTGTGTGTGTGTGTGTTTCCTTTTTTTTTTTTTTTTTGCTGGAATGAGATTATTTATTTCCTGTGTTTTCATGGGTGTAGTTAACCACCTTGGGTTGGCATTTTCTTTTTAGTATCTCTGTAGGGATCGATAGATAAATATTGTTTGTATTGTTTGAATTTGACTTTATCATAGAATACCTTGTTTTCCCCATCTATGGTGATTGAAAGTTTTTTTGGGCATAGTACTCTGAGCTATGTTCTCTTAGTGTTTGCAGAACATCTGTCCAGGCTCTTCTGGCTTTTAGAGTCTCCATTGAGATGTTGGGTGTAATTCTATTTTTATTTTTTTGGTTTTTAGAGACAGGGTTTCTCTGTGTAGCTTTGCACCTTTCCTGGAACTCACTCTGTAGTCCAGGCTGGCCTCAAACTCACAAAGATCCACCTGGCTCTGCCTCCTGAGTGCTGGGATTAAAGGCGTGCGCCACCACCGACCAGCTGGGTGTAATTCTAATAGGTCTGCCTTTGTATGTTATTTGGCCCTTTTCCTTTGCAATGTTTTAGTAGTCTTCCTTTTTTCTGTGTGTTTAGTGTTTTGATTATTATGTGATGAGTGACTTTTTTTATAAATATTTTTATTTTATAATTAATTTAATTTTACATATCAGCCATGGATTACCCTGTCTTTCCTTCTCCCATCCCCCAGCCTTCCCTCCCTAATCCATCCCCCATTCCCACCTTCTCCAAGGCAAGGTCTCCCCTGGAGAGTCAGCCCAGCCTGGTAGATTCAGTTGAGGCAGGTCCAGTCCTCTCCTGCCTGCACCAAGGCTGAGGAAAGTAAGTGTCTCAGCATAAACCCTAGGTTCCAAAAAGCCAGCTCATGCACCAAGGACAGGTCTGGGTCCCACTGCCTGGGGGCCTCCTAAACAGTTCAGTCTCATCAACTGTCTCATTTATCCAGAGGGCCTGGTCCAATTTCATGGGGGCTCCTCAGTTATTGGTTCACAGTTCACGTGTTTCTGCTAGTTTGGCTATTTGTCCCTGTGCTTTTTCTAATCATGGTCTTGATATCTCTTGCTCATATAATCCCTCCCCTCTCTCACCAGTTGGGCTCCTGGAGGTCCACTTGTGGTTTGGTCATGGATCTCTGCATGTGATGAGAGATTTTTATTTTCTCATTCAATCTATTTGGTGTTCTGTATGCTTCTTGTACTGTAACCTTCTTTAGGTTAGGAAAATTTTCTTCTATGATTTTGTTGAAAATATTTTATGGGCCTTTGAGCTGGGATTTTTCTCCTTCTTTGATTCCTATTATTCTTAGGTTTGGTCTTTTCATAGTGTCCCAGATTTCCTGGATGTTTTATGTCAGGAATTTTTTTCTTTGACTAATATATCTATTTCTTCTATGGTATCTTCAATAACTGAGTTCTCTCTTCCATCTCTTGTATCCTGTTGGTGATACTTCTGTCTGTAGTTCTTGTTCACTTACCTAGATTTTTCATTTCTATAATTCCCTCAGTTCATTTTTCATTTGTTGCTTCTATTTCCATTTTCAGGTCTTGAACAGTTTATTTGTTTCCTCTGCTGTTTTCTTGGCTTTCTTGAAGGGATTTATTAATTTTTCCCCTTTTTTGTATGTTTTTTCCTCACTTTCTTTAAGTGATTTGTTTACTTCTTTAAGGATCTCTATCATATTCATAATGTTGATTTTAAGGTTTTTTTCTTGTGCTTCAGCTGTTTTGGAATACTCAGAGCTTGCTGTAGTAGGATAACTGGGTTCTGGTGGTGACACATTATCTTGGCTGTTGTAGATTGGATCTTACTCTGACATCTAGGCATCTGGGTTTGGGATGATTATAGGTCTAGGTGATAATTTCTGAGTTTGTCTTTGTTGAATGGGTGTTTTGTTCCTTGGCTTCTGTTTGCTCTCTGGTCTTTGGGCCTGTGTGTCCTATGGTTACACATGTCCTATGGTTACCCAAGCTGGTGGCTGGACTTCTGGTGACTGGCATGGCCTCTGGTCCAGCAGAGAGTATTCACCTGAGTTGGGGACTGGGAGCTGGAACAATGTGAAGAGGAGGGGAAGGGGGATCGGGGATAGAGGGGCACACTGAAAGAGTGGAATAGATCTGTGGGCTGGTGGCCTGTCTGGAGTTCTGGCAGCTTCTGGTCCAGCAGGGAGTCTCTGCTGGCACTCACCACTTGTCTACTAGCTGGTGTGGCCTGCACTTGAGCAGGTGACTTCTACCTGAGTTGGGGTTGGGGACAAGGTGGTGGGATTGGAAATGGAGGGATGGTGGAGGATTGTGTCTGTGGGAACTGTGGGAACCAAGGAAATAGGAGAGCTCCAAAGGCAGGTGGCCTACCTACCTACCTATTCTTCTGGCTGACATGGCCTGCCTTTTCTGTTATTTTTAAAGGTTTATTTTTTAAGTGTTTATGTGTGGGTTTGTTGTGCCCTTGGAGGCCAGAAGAGGGTGTCAGACCCCTAGAGCTGGAGCTATAGGCAGTTATAGATGATGGGAACCCAGGTTCTCTGGAAGAACAGCAAGTATGCTTAATCTCTGAGTCACCTCTCTAGTCCCAATATTATTTATTTTCAAACTTTATTTGTGTGTGTTTGTGAGGGTGCACACTAGCACACATGTGCCATGCACATTCATGGAGGTCAGAAGACTGTTTCTGTTGGCTCTTGCCTTCAACTGTGGGTTTTGGATATTGAACTTCATGCTCTGTTCTGAACCTCTGATCCTCCTGCCTCCATTTCCCCAATGCTAGGGTCATCATGATCCAGTGCTGGGGATAATAACCATGGCTGATGCATGCTAGGCAGGTACTCTACAAACTAAGCTACAGCCTCAGCCTTCAATTTCAAATACTTGAGGGGATGAGGGTGCATAATGCTAGGCTCACTCTAGATAAGGGACTAAAGAGTCGAGTTCCATCAAATCCGGAAGACTCAAAGACTAGAAATGTTGACATCCTTCTTAGAGGTCATTACCTCCTCTAAAAGCCAATTATTTACATTGATTCATCTGTTTTCCATGTAACTGTTGCTCAGGAATGTAACCCTTGAAAGCTCTTGACTTTGTTGAGAGTGACCCATAGCAGTTAACAGTTCTTCCTCTAACCAGTCAGTGACTTACAGTCCCTCTCCGTATTCACTCTTGTCTCCCTCTGCCATTTTAGATGGATGGACTCACCTGTGTCTCTTGGACTGAGATTCCATGGTGCATGTGCCCTGACTGTGATGGCCACAATACACCTTCAGGTTCCCCTAGACACCACCTCTTCCACAATACTTCCTCTTACTTCAATTGTTTATCCTTCTTTGTTTGTAGTTTTGAGACAGGAACTTGCTCTGTAGCCCAGCTAACCTCTGTGACACTAAAGCCTGCAACATCATTGAATTGTTAAGTACTGTGCTATTGTTAACAAGGATTGTGGTCAGAGCCTGGGCCTTCCGCAGCCAGACAAGCTAAGCTCAGTCACCCATCCTCAGTGTGCCAATTAAAGAGTCAAGTAATAGGGAAAAGCAGAGAAGGGTAAGAGGCATGTGAAGCTGAAGAGTCCTTCCTGGTCAAGGTGTGGGCCTGCTTGCCTGTCCTGCAAGGTGACCTGAGCAGTAAGAAGAGTGTGAGATCACTTCCTGTTTGTCCTGCAAGGTGACCTGAACAGTAAGAAGGGTGAGGTCACTTCCTGTTTGTCCTGCAATGTAAACTGACCTGTGAGAAGGGTGTGAGGTCACTTCCCAGAGACAATTTCCTCCTCTGGCTGGTGCCAGGCCACAACCTTCCCCTACTCCCAACATGATACTCTGGACAGACAGATGCTTGGTGAATTAATTCTCTTTTCCCAAGAAGAACAAAGAGCTATGGCACCTCCTCACTGAACACTCAGGTCTGTAGCTCACACTGCTCACTGTTCTACCACAGCAGAAGGGCAGCAGGTGGAAGAATGATCCTATTTCCACCCAGCGCTGAGCAAGACAGAGCTCTGCCACAATCTCAACCAGGGAGTCTTAGGGCAAGAAGAGTTTTCAGAGGAGAACAGGGGATGCGGTTGGATAATGGGTAGGAGGTCTTTACCTGCAACTGTTAAATGTTGAGGAAATAATGGGAAGATATTTCCTGCCCTTCTAACACTTGATTGTTTCTATCCCATTTCCAAACAGGTCAGTGATGCTGAGAGGCCAGGTAACTACCAGTCACACTACTACATTCTCTGAAACAGACTCTGCTTCAGCCTTCAGCCCTTGCTGGACCACTTTACAATGCTTAGTCAATATTTGGATCAGCTTTGGGTTGCATGAGATAAAAAAATGGAATTCCAGTGGGCACCTCTCACGGAGCTAAATATTACCCAAAGAACAAATGTTAGTGTTTAGTGCAATGCCTTGTACCAATACTTAATAAAAAGGTCACACCCTGATTTTCAATTACTATCTTCAGCACAGACATATATGCAGTCAAACATTTCACACACCTTAAATCTTTAAAAAACAACAGAGTTCTCGTAGTATCTATCTTTAAAACTCCACTCTTCTTACTTCTTCCCTCCCCCGTCTTTCCTTCTCTTTCTTTTCCTTCTGTCTTGTTTTTCTTATTCCCTTCCCTTGTTATCAGGTCATTCATAAGATACAGTTAGGAAAAACCAGAAAACGAAATTAGAAAAGCTGGCTTCCAACACTGTGTTCTGGGGGAAGACTTGGACCCCTTGGGTTCGGTGTTCCTAGAAGGTTATCTAGAAGTGGGGTATGGTAGCACAGGCTTTGAACAGGACAGCCCTTTGACTGATGAGGACTCTCGGCCCTGAAAGGGGAGAAGGTCATGGTTGGACCCTCTAAACTGTAGCGACCTTTTTCTATTAAGTCAGAAAATAATTTAGACTCTGAGGGTGATATATGGCTAGTCTTCTTTGTTTGTTTGTTTGTTTGTTTGTTTGTTTTTTTGGGTTCCCTTTAAAAATTCAAATAAAGTCTATTCTTAGTTCCAGGGTGATATAAAATTAGGCTGCAGTCCAGACAGGGGGAGGGGCTGGTTTGCAGATCTTTGTATACTGAGTGAGGAGAGCAGAGGCAGTCACTAAAGAGTGTTCAAGGGGAGTGACAGTCACTTTGTGTTTATGAAGATCACTGTAGTCCAGGGGAGTGTATCGGAACTGGACAAGTTCAGGGGCTGATTAGGGAAGCCAGGTGACTAGAGGTCGAGAAGAACATTTTACAGGGATTGGTGGCCTTCGGCATTGAGTCACCAGAAGGCATCTAGCACAGGAGCTGGCTTGTGCTTTCGGCATCTGGAACTTGTGCACAGGTCGTGTGAAAGCATATTTAGTAGGCTGTCCTGTGTGTGAGCTGCAACTGAATCCTGAGAGTATGGCTGGAGCATCCTAAGCAGATAATTGATGGCTTCTCTGTGAATGTTAGTTTGCTTCCTGTTGCTCTGACAAAATGCCTTGACAAAGGCAAGTTTAAGGGAGAAAGGGCTTAGTTGGCCCACAGCTTGCAGTTACAGTCCATCATTGCAGAGAAGTCAAGGCAGGGATTTTAAGCAGCTTGTTACATCCACTGTCACCAGCAGAGAGAACAAATGCACATGTGCTCGCGCTCAGCCCCCATTCTCCTTTGTACAGTCCAGGACCCAAACCAAGGAAAAGATGCTGCCCATTTTTAGGCTCACATCAATGAACAGAATCAAGATGACCCCCCACAGACCAACCTGATCTCTCCTTAGGACTGTCTCCCCAGGAGAATCCAGATTTTTGTCAAGATGACCAATAAAATTCTCCATCACACTGTGCCATTTGAAAGGAAATTAGAGAGGAGAAAGTTTTTGCATCCTCCTGGCAGCTTTGTTCTGAGAATGACTGCATCCAGGTAGGGCAGGAGAGGCAGTCTGGAGTCTAGTCCTGGGAACCTGGCCAGGTCTTTTCTCCAGCACTGATCATCCACTAGATCTAAATCCCATCTGTCTTAGTCAATGTCTTTCTTTCTTTTTTTCTTTCTTTCTTTTGAAGTATTTTTGGTTTTTTTTTTATATACAGAATACAGGGAAGTTTCTGGAAAGTCTAAAACATTACAATTACTATGTACATTGGTACTAGTTGTGGAGAGGAGGAGGGAAGGAGCTGGGCTGAGCAGTGGCAAGAACAGAAAAGGACACACAACAGGCTTACAACAAAAATGCCTTCGCTACAATAGACATTTGAGAAAAACACTCTACTACATGTACTGTACAGCTTTAAAAACATTGAAAAAATGACATTACTAGATGTATTTACAAAAAATCCAATACATTTTTCCTTATTTGAAATAAAATAGATGGACAGCCAGAAAAGGAAATCATTTCTTATTTGTCCATATACACAGTAGCTACCTGTAGTGAAACTTGTAGGGTGGGAGCTGTGGAGGGGTGGGTAGCCATCTTTATATTAAATAAAACAATGATATTGTATAGATTTTGCTGTATGAAAACTATTTTTTCTTTTAATATAAAACTGTTGTCACTGCCACAAAACAGAACAAATTTCTGATTATTTTATAACAACAGGCAGGTGGTCGAGGAGGAGGGAGCAGGAGGCGGGTGAGAGGTTGTGCTGGAAGTGTCCAGACCAGGGTCTTCCTCTCCCTGCCCATGCTGTTCCTCAGCTCAGATCTGCTGCTTTCCCATGAAATGTTGAGTACAAATATATGTGCCAATGCCCCCTAGAACTTGAGAAAAGAAAAAAAGTCTTAAAAAAACAGTCGAAAGGTTTTCTTCATTTCATGCAAAGATTGTAGTTGAAGGGTTTCTGATATAGAAAACGCCCGGGCTTGGTTCGTGTACATTTTTGCATTGCCGGAGTCTTGGATGGGTGTCCAGGCCAATGGCCTAGGGAATGGAGTTGGAACACAGCACAGGGCCCTGATGGGGCTTGAGAGCTTCTTGGTCAAAACCCCATCCTGCAGCAGGCTGGCATCACCTGTGGGCTGTTTAGTTGCAAACTCAGTGATGCTAAAGACGAACTGCAGGCAGCCCAGCTTGATGTAGCTGCCATGGTGCAGTGAGGCTGTGCCCTCCCAGCCAGCCCCACTGCCCCCGATCAAGCTTGAGCTGCTGGCTTTGCAATTGCAGGGTCTCCGCTGTGGCCTCTGGGCCTGGGAACTCATCATGGCTGCCTCCTCACTTGGCTCTTCATCTTAGTCAGGGTTTCTATTGCTGTGGTGAAACACCATGACCAAAAGCAGCTTGGGGAGGAGAGGGTTCATTTGGCTTATACTTCCACATGGTAGTCCATTATTGAGGGAAGCCAGGACAGGAACAGAAACAGGACAGGAACCTGGAGGCAGGAGCTGATGCAGAGGTCATGGAGGGGTGCTGCTTATTGGCTTGCTCAGCCTGCTTTCTTATAGAACCCAGGACCACCAGCCCAGGGATGGTACCACTCACAATGGTCTGGCCCCTCCCCCATCAATACCTAATTGAGAAAATGCCTTACATCAGGATCTTATGGAGGCACTTTCTAAATTAAGTGTTCATCCTTTTAAATAACTCTAGTTTGGGTGTCAAGTTGACATAAGACTAGCCAGCACACCAAGCCAGTAATCTACCATGTTATAACAGGTTTGTTTTGTTTGTTTGTTTTTTGCTTTTGGTATCTATATTTGTTAATGATGTGTACACATATGTGTTTGTACATATAGAGGAATCATGCATCTTCTCAAGGACCCATCGACCTTGTTTGAGACAGGGTCTCTCATTGGCCTGTAGCTCTCCCATTAGGCCAGGCTTGCTGGCCAGAGTCCCCAAGATTCCTCTGTCTCTGGCTTCTCCACTCTGAGACTATAAGAAGGTGCCACCAGCTCAGCTCCTTTACTAGGATTTTGAAGACATGTCCTTTATAAGTCCTGTCAAGTTCTTTATTGGCTGAATCATTTCTCCAGCTCCAAGTTCAAGCCTGCCAGAGACATCACTTTTCTTTGTCGTGATCCACCTCATTTTGACTCCCAGCTGCCAATCGACTGGGGAGGAAGACCTATGACTGAAGCCCTACCCTAGTCACAAGCTTTGCCTGTATCACACTCACAGCCATCTCTCCACCAAGGGGCTGCTGCTCTGCCCACTGTCAGAATCTGCACCATCCTGTCAGATTGGCAGCTCCTAGCAGTTTCCATGACACGTTAAGTTACACGTTTAGTGTGCCAAATACACCAGAGTATTTGGTAAAGCCTGAAACCCAGTGCCCAGATGACCCCAGTACCTCTGTTTGAAGTCTTACTGATTGCCTGGTAAACATGGGGAGCAGAGCTCGGCTCCCTCCCTTTCTAGCTTCTCAGATCTTGTCCTCAACACGTGCCTCTAGTCTGGGCAAGCATTTCTCCCTCTTGCTCTTTCACCCCATGTTTTCTGGGGTTCCTCAGATCCATAACCTGAAAAACATGTTCCTCTTTGCTCCAGGGACGGGAGGGCTAAGTCTTCAAAGAGGAGGTTGCTGTGGATATCGCTCTGGGTAAATAAAGTTCTGATTGGCCAGTGGCCAGGCAGGAAGTATAGGCGGGACAAGAGAGAAGAGAATTCTGGGAAGTGGAAGGCTGGAGAGAGACACTGCCAGCCGCCGCCATGAAAAGCAGCATGTAAAGACACTGGTAAGCCACAAGCCATATGGCAAAGTATAGACTAACAGAAATGGGTTAATTTAAGATAGAAGAAGTAGATAAGAAGAAGCCTGCCATGGCCATACAGTTTCTAAACAATGTAAGTTTCTGTGTGCTTTCTTGATTGGGTCTGAGTGACTGTGGGACTGGTGTGTAAGAGAGATTTGTCCTAACTGGGCCAGGCAGGAAAACTCTAACTACAGGAGGCAGGCGTTTGCACTTCGTTTCCTAGCTCATCAAAGAAAGGAGGTGGAATGGAAAGTCTTGAATTCCTACTGAAATGGCATGAGAATTTGTGCTCTGCTACACAGTGATGGAAAGGAAGATGGATAACAGGATGGAAAAACCAGTGACCAATAGTAGGACATGCAATGGGGATGAGCAGTGGCCTCATTGGACTTGGGCTTCCCTGATTTTCTGTGTAGAGCATGGAGTCCGGAACACCTCCAGCTGCCTTGTAGACAGAAGGGACTGAGGGGTGAAAAGGGCTGGGGACTGGGCACTTGTGGACTAGCCTCATGTGTGTATATGTATATATTATATATATGCATACACACACACAGACACACACACACATATATATGGTGATATTTTGTGTTGAAATGTGATTTATTTGTATGTTAATAAATAAATTGCCTGGAGATCAGAGGTAAAAGTGAGCCATTAATCAGAAGTCGGCGGTGGTAGCACACACCCTTAATCCGATCAAATGGCAGGCAAAGTCTCTGTGTGGTCAAGGACACAGCCAAACATGGTGACCCGAATCTTTAATCCCAGTGCCAACCATAGAGACCAGGAGGTCTGTATAGACACGCAGTGACGAGGAAGTCATGTGGCTGGGCTTAGAGCCAATGAGAAGGCAGAACAGGAAAGCAATAAAGCACACACACAGGAAGAAGGTCTCTCTCAGGGGAAGGACAGCAGTGAGTGGTAAGCTAAAGGTAGTCTTGGCTTTTCGCTAATGCACTGATCTCTTGGGCTTTTAACTCCGTATTTGGCTCTGTGTTTCTTATTTAATAAGACCATTTAGAATTTTGTTTACATATATATTTACCTCCAGTCGCCTTGCAGACAGAAGGGATTGAGGGCTGAAAGGGGTTGAGGACTGGGCATTTGTGGTCTAGCCTCATGTATACTTTTCTGCCTCTAATTAAGATGACTTTGTGGTTCTGCTGGGCTTGAAAATGGGTGCCAAGATCTTTGCTCTCATTTATGAGTTGCTGAGGTTGGTTGTCAGTTCTAGTCTTTAATAGAATTTAAGTTTTTTCTATTTCATTTGTTCTTTAAACTAAGGCAGAGAAGTAAATGATAAGATTTCCATTCTGTTCTTGGGGAACTGGAAGCTCAGAGAGGCCAAGTGACTTTACTACAGAATACAACTAGTACATGACACTAAACCCATGTGAGTTGTACAGGTTCACCAAGGTGGATCATTTAGTGTTCAATGGTGACATTTAAGAATGATTGAGCTAGCTTAGTGGGTGAAGGCACTTGATGACCTACACACTAGTACATGTTGTGGCCTTCATGTACCTGTACTCATTCCCAACAAATAAACAAAATGTAATAAAATAAATTAAAAATAGTGAAAGGGGCTACTATTGGTAGGTGTGGATCCTACCATGTGGACAACCCATTACTTTTATATTTTTAATGAATTTTTAATTTCAGTTAAGACTTTCATTTATTCATTTTTTAATACTCTGGAGTAGGAAGCTGCTATGATTTCTGTTTTACTTTATTCTTTGGTGCTGAGAGTTGAACCTAGGACTTCACATATGCATGCTAAGCCTGGGGGTTTCCCTAGGACATCATATATACTAAGCCTGTGTGTTGAATCTAGGACATCATATATACATGCTAAGCCTGAGGGTTGCTCTAGGACATCATACATACATGCTAAGCCTGGGGGTTGCTCTAGGACATCATACATACATGCTAAGCCTGGGGGTTGCTCTAGGACATCATATGTACATGCTAAGCCTGGGGGTTGCTCTAGGACATCATATATGCATGTTAAGCTTGGGGGTTGCTCAAGGACATCATGTGTACATGCTAAGCCTGGGGGTTGCTCTAGGACATCATACATACATGCTAAGCCTGGGGGTTGCTCTAGGACATCATACATACATGCTAAGCAGGTGTCCTGCCCTTGAGTCATGCCCTAGTCCCTTATCTTCATTGAATTTTTAAGGAATAGTTTCTAATTTTGGTAAGCATTATTTTAAAAAAATTCCCTATTTTGCTGATTGGAAACTTCAATTTTATTACTTCCTTCCTTGAAGAAAGATAAGCCAGATAGGCAGCCTCATTTTATGATGTCAATATAATCCTCATCAAGCCTTGATAAGAGAAAGTGCAATAATAGATCATTACAGACTAGTCGAAGCTGTGAGAGTGGATGTCAGAATCCTACTGTGTATTAGGTTTAAAGAGCAAAAAGTGGGGTGTGGAACAACTAAGAACCTAACATATCGTGACCAATTCCAGTTCAAAGACTGCCAGGGGAGAATTCTACTTCAAAAAACTCCAGTGTTATATTAAAAAATGAAAGGAAAAAATATAATAAAGTCTTATGTTTATTTATTTTTCCACATTTATGTTAGTGGAAAAATTAGAATATAAAGGAAGGGACAGTCCCCTCCAGTTGTGTCCCACTGGCATATCAGAACCATAGACAACTTTATTTGAGGGGACTGAACCCGTGGCCTTGTCTGAGGAGTAAGCAATCATTGAGCCACATCCCTGCCCAGAAAAGAACTTCTTTGATGTGGTAGAAAAACATTTGTTTTTCACCTGGAAAAACTTGAGTATCATTTATTTACTTGTTGTGAACAATACAATAATATTTACTAGCATGAGATTCTATATCACATTTAGAAAGTTCAGTTCTACATAACATGTCAGAAAGAGAATGAGAATGAAGAATGACCCAGAATTGTCATCTGTGAGTGTTATGATCATTTATGAACATAAAGAAGCAGGAAGCCCTTAGAGGTAATAAGACAGTTCTGAGTGTTTGTTTATTGCAAGATCAATGTACAAAAATCAGTAGCATTTCTCAATTTCAGCCATAAAGAAACAATCAAGACCCCTGCCCCACATTGTCTGGCCCCCTTCATTGAGTTTATCGGCCTCAGATGAAGTGCTACCAGCATGTCTTGGTAAATTGCCGTGCAAAGTTGCAGACATCGGACTGGCTGCCTAGGGACTAAAGGTCCTGGACATAGCCAAAAATGAGATACCAGGTTTGATGTGCATTTGGAAGATGGACTTGGTCTTTAGATCTGTGTGCTTGGTTTCTCAGTCTGGGACCTGAGAAGGAGCTTTGCCAGAGGGCAGAGGCCACTGGAGTCAGAGGGTCCTCAGAGCTTGGCTTCTTTGCTCTTGGGCCATCTCTTCAATCTTAGAATGCGGAACTTGGTACTTTTGCTCCCTATTTCACAGGGGTAAGAGTAGATTAAGAGATAATCAGGAAAGGACAAGTGGCAGCTAGAGATTGAAAGGGCCAGGAAAACAAATAATTGATGGTTCCTATCATAAGCCTGGGTCACAAAGAGATTCATTGGGTTTCTAATGCTTATATAATGTTTAGAATGTCAACAAAGGATCATGGATTACATAAAATTTCTGAGAGGGAGAGAGAGAGAGAGAGAGAAACAATCACAAAGCCCAAAGGTGCTACCCAAAAGAACAACCTAAAGCTGCAAGACGGTAAGGGTGCAGTGTAGAAACCCCCAGACCATCACAGACATTCTGAAACTACCAAAGGGCACCGAGAGAAAGCTGGTAGGTAATAATAGCTAAGTTTCCTTTATCATTGAGGAAGTAAAACTTACTCTGTTCCCAGTGTAGACATCCAGTATCTCACAACCACTGTGACTCCAGCTCCAGTGGGACCTTATGCCCTTTCTGGCCTCTGTGGGCACCTGTGTACATGTGGCATACATATATGATACATATAAGTGAAACAAACAAACAAATAAACAAATATAAAAAAAGCCCAAACCGATAACCATTCTCCTTTAATTTACTGTCTACTTAGAATTTGTTGTGTGTAAGTGTGCTATACACCATGGCACATGTGCAGAGTGGTCAGTGAAGAACATTTGGGAGTTGGCTTTCTCCTTCTATACCATGTCAGTTCCCAGGATTGAACTCAGATGGTCAGGTTTGGCAGTAAACACCTTTGCTGAGTTGCCTTTCTGGACCTCCCTCCAAAGTCAATGCAGCTCTAACTACAGAATTGGGAAGGTTTGAATGGATCTTATCTTGAATAAGTATGGCAAAAGGCCCTGCCTCCTTCTGTGGATGTGGGAGAGGGGCCAGAACTTCTGACCCTCTAAAAGGGAAGATAATGGACAAAATCTATTCTCTGTGGTTTTACTTTCTTGTGGTTAAATGTTGTCTAAAAATATTAAATGGAAAATTCTGGAAAGGAAGAATGTCTAAGTTAAATGACTTCTATTACAACATTTTGTTACAGTCATTCTACTTTAAGACTTACTGTTCTTTTAAAAAAGATTATTTCTTTTTAATGATGTGTATGATTGTGTCTCTGAGTATGTGTGGATGAGTGCAGAAATCCATGGACACCAGAAGAATTGGATCCCCTTGGAGTTGGAGTTATAGGCAATTGTGCACCCTGATGTAGGTACTTAGGATTCAACTTGTTTCTGTATAAGAGCTATATGTGCTTCCAACTGCCAACCTATCTCTCTAGCTCCAACTTCTGCTTTAAAACATGCTGGGGACCAAATCCAGGGCCCTAGACATGGTAACAGCCATTTTGTCTCTGGAGCCATGCCCTCAACCTATTAATGTCTTACTGAGCCTGATTTTTAAATTTAATGTTACTATGGGATATGTGTGTGTGTGTGTGTGTGTGTGTGTGTGTGTGTGTGTAAAATTACAGTATATGCTAGAGTTTAGTGCTATGTGCAGCTTAAGCTGTTCCGAGAGGATTAGAAGGTGACAAATTTGATCTCTTTTAAAAATATTTATTATTTTTGTATGTGTTTATTATCTTGTGTGTATGATGTATGTGTCAGAGGGGACATGCACGTGGAGGTCAGAGGACACCTTTCCATACTTGACTAACATTCCTCCTGTTTATTCCTCAAGTCTTGCCATAGAAGGGCTGGGATTACAGACATGCACCACTAGTCTGGCTTCTGTAGATTCCAGGGTGGGGACTCAGGTTGTCAGGGTTACAGGACAGGCATGTGCTTTTGTACACGGAGTCATCTTCCCGGGTCATGTGTGATCCCAACCCAGACATAAAATTCTCCTGTGCAGGACTCTGGGTGTAGGCACAGTACGTGGTATATGGGGACAGTTCGGAAGAATTCCCTACAGGGCAGTGTCACCCACACAGACACCCAAGCTGCCTCTCTGCACTGCAGCCTAGCTGTGGTTCTGTTACCAGGTTCCCCTCTGGACCACAGATTCTGAGCACGCTTTTCTGCTTTTCTGATTCTGTAAATTCTCTGGTACATTTTCTAAGAAATTTCACTCCTTCTTTAGGTTAGAATCTTGTTGCTGTTGTTGGTTGATTTTTCTACTCTTTTGGGGGGCCCACCACCCAACTCCCAAATAAATCACACACAGAGGCTTATTCTTACTTATGAATGCCCAGCCTTAACCTGGCTTGTTGCTAGCTAGCTTTTCTTAATTTAAATCACCCCATCTACCTTTTATTAATCCCCTTTTGTGCTGGGAATCAAACCCATGGCCTCATAGTGCAGGCAAATACTTTACCATCAAACTATATTTTCAGCTGTTGCTGATTCTTTCCCTGTGGGGGATGTAAACAAACATGTCTGTTTCTCCTCCTGAAGCCAACAAGCTGAGGTGGGGTTCCACCAAAGCTCACCCTGGGGAACCTTACAGAGCAACAAGAGGGAGAGAGGCAGGAGCATGGGCGGCCTAAAAGCAGCTCTTGTGGAAGGTCTGCACGCAGCACGGATGATGGCTCCCCAACACCGAGTAGACGTAGCCCCTCCCTTAGTGCTTCCTCTCCGATTTAATTTAGTTCCTCCCTGAGGCCATGTGCAAACAGATCAGAATTGCACACCACTGGCTGTGGGGGAAGGCTGGATGCTCAGGTGAGGGTGCCATGATCCTTTCTGTCTCTTCTTTCTATAAGGGAATTGTTAAGAGTCAGCCTACCTGAGATGGTTGCTTTAGAGGAGGCACACCTGAACTCCTGAAGATGGCATGGCGGCAGTTTGGCTGGGAGAACAGTCCTGTGTAACACCAGCCTGTAACTCCATGTCTCTTCCTCACCAGCTGAAGTTTCAGAAGGTACCAGCCAACCACTGCTGACCCTTAGATGGAGGTCAGGCCAGAGTGCCATTCTCCTTCCTCACTGTACTTGCTGATACCTGGAAGAGTTGCTGTTTCACACACTCGGAATGATCAGCAACTCTGTGGCCAGGGGTCATGTCCCATGACAGCCTTCTGCACTTGTAGAAAAATAAAAAATGTACCACCATCAAGACCGCACTATCTCCCTTCATGAGGGTTGTGGCATAGAGTCTTATCGGGACATCCACATCAGCACCAAATCCCTGTCCTTTTTGGCACTGACAGCTGGGTCACAAAGATAAAGTGAAATGCCCCCCCCCCCCCCCCCCCCCCCCCCCCCCGTCTCAGTAACTTAGCCTAAGAAACGGCCTTGAGAGAGATAATTGGGAAAGTAACCTTGAGTCAAAGCAGGAGATATCAAACACCCAGTCTTGGGAGGAACAAACCTTGAGTCAGAACAAGGTATCTATAATTGGCCACCTGGCCTTGGAGAACAAACAGCTGCACATTTCTGAAAATTAAAGATAGCCCCCAAGTTCACCCTGGCCTTATTTGAATTTACCAATGGGAACCCTGTAACTATGCTTCTCGCTTCTGTAACCATGCTTCTGCCCCCAGGACTCTATAAGAAGTTCCCCTTCCCCTAGGAAGGCGCGCAAGTCCTCCGAGAGACTTGTCGCCCCAGGTACCTGTGAATTCAAATAAACCCTCTTGCTCTTTGCATCTGATCCGTGGTCTCGGTGTGTTCCTTGGGTTTGGGGTCTCTCCTGAGGGAAGATCTCCACTGGGGGTCTTTCAAAAGAAGGGTACAAACTAGAATACACAGGTGGGGTCTGCCCAGCAGGTTTGTTGTGACCAGTGAGTGTGCTTTGGTTAGAAGCTTGTTTACGTGGCAGGTGTTTTTTGTTTTGGGAGGGTGACCCCGTGTGGCTGTTTAGAGCATCACTGTGAATTCCTTGGCTTTTCCCTTTTCAAACTGGGAAATGTGGACCCCCTCCCTTTAATTCTGGATGTGTCTGTTTCTTTTACCATCAGAGTATGGCAGGAATGGTGATATATGAAGGCAAAGGCACATCCAACGAGATACTAAAGTTAAGTCCTGGATGCTGGGGCTGGAGAGCCAGTTGACGATCCTCACCGGTTGCACTTGCGGAGAAGCTAGGTTCAGTTGTTGGCACTCACATGCTTGGCTCACAATCATCTCTAACTCCAGTTACATGTGATCTGACTCCCTCTACATCCATGGATATCAGGAACACATGTGGTGCATAAACATACTTTCAGGCCAAACATTCATACACATAAACAAACAATGAATTTTTGAAAAGGATTGCACGTCAGAGATGCCACACAGAGGCACTATGGTTGGCAGTCCCAGCTGAACTCAGCTTTGCGGTCTCCGTACTAGCTCAGCAGACATGTGAGTGAAGTTCACAAATCTTCCAAAACAAGTCATCTGCTTTACTGAACAGCAGGATCATCCAATGGGCCTGAGCTCCCAAACCTCAGAATCTTGGGACATAATGCACAATTGTCCTCAGGAGCCACTCTTGAGGGTCATTTTCATACAGTAATAGAGAACTGGACACGTCTGGTGTCAGCTCTGGTCTTCTAACATGGACACCAAGATAGGATTAGACACGTGAGATCTTGGAGGAGGGCTGGCAAGATGGTGTTGCCAACCCTGACGGCCTGCCTGAGCTTGATCCCCAGGACTTTCTGCTCACTCTGTTTTTCTCTTTTCTGAGATGTTTTCCCCCAAATCTCTTCAAAATTTGTATTACAGTGTGTGTATGTGTGTGTGTGTGTGTGTGTGTGTGTGTGTGTGTGTGTGTGTATTGGTGAAATTATTAAGGCCACTCCATGTAGTTAAAAGGGAGGTTTATTTTGTGGGGTAACATACAAATGAAGGGATAGGTTGTAGGGTCTGGCAAAGGGATGGCGCAGTCCGGCGGTGTTCTCTGGAGAACTCTGCTCGGTCTACCTCCAGCGTCCAGAGTCCCAGAACCAAGAGAGACCTCTGCTCTGGATCCTGGGTCTTCAGCTTCCTCCGTCAGCCCCGCCTTGTGGGAGTGACCATTACTGAAGCCTCAATGGGGGTTGGAACTTCCAGGCCAATGCTGGGATGGCTACCCACTACCGGGGAAGGTAAGCAGGGCATGATGGTGCAAATCTGAAACTTCATTATGGAGGCAGGCAGGAGGCAGCATGTACAGACTAATGAGTTTGAGGTCAGTCTGGAATACATAGCAGGACCTTGTCTCAAAAATTAATACAAAACAAGTAACAAAATAAAAAAGGGTGATCCCAAATTAAAGAGAAAATTGGGGAATCTCAGGTCTTCCTTAAAGTGTAGAGCATGGGCGGTATTCAAACAGAAGTTAAGGCACAATTGTTTTCTTTCTGTTCCAAATGTTACTTTTGCATAATAACAGTACCATAAGGGCAGCCATAGTTTGCACCTCACTGGGCACAGAGAGAGCAATGGACTCACCGTGTATCACACCAACCACTTGATCTGGTCCTTGTTCTATATTTTTGGGCTCTATTTTTCTGGAAAGATTCAGACAAGAATGGTACATGAAGCTAATGAGGGATGAAGATGTCAGTGACAAAGCTGGAGGAATCACTTAGGAGACACACCTCTGGCCATTTCTAGAGAGGTTTAACTATGTGGGAAGATCCAGCCTCAAAGGGGTGGCATCTTCCAATGGGTTTCTCGGATACAGCGAGTTCCGAGGAAAGAGCTGAATGTATCTAGCCATCCTTACAGCCTCTCCCTGGGTGAGTGTGCCCATCGCTTCAGCCACTGCGATCCCTGGCTGACAGCACACTCCAGTTTCTTTGGCCTTAACTTAGACTACACACCTATGACACTCCATCAAGCCTCCACCACCAAACTGGGACAGCAGAGACATCCAGCTTCAGAGGCTCCCAAGTGTGCAGATAGCCACTGTTGAACTACCCGGCCCTTCCTGGTTCTGTTGTTGCTCCAGAGAACCTTGCCCAGTGTTGCCTTTTCTTTTTATTTTTTTCTCCTTTTTTATTTATTATATTTTGTGTTTTAATTTTACATATCAGCTATGGGCTCCCCTGTCCTCCCTCCTCCCGCCCCCACCACCACCTTTCCCCAGCCCCTCCCCTCCATTCCCATCTCCTCCAGGGACAAGACTCCCCTGGGGATTCATTTAAACCTGGTGGATTCAGTACAGGCAGGTCCAGTCCCCTCCTTCCAGGCTGAGCAAAGTGTCCCTGTGTAAGCCCAAGGTTCCAAACAGCCAGCTCATGCACTAAGGACAGATCCGGGTCCCACTGCCGGTTGTGGTGGCCTTTTCTTTTACAGGAGAAATCAAGTCCTAGTGTAGCCAAAAGGGAATTTATTGGAGAGACACATCAAATTTTAGGAAGTTCGAAAGACACTGAGCAAGATGATGTTGGGGAAAGTCCCACAGTACTTCTGGGATCCTTGTGGTGATATATTGTGTCCCCAATAAATTGTGTACCCTAATAAAACTTATCTGAGGGTCAGAGAAGAGAACAGCCACTAGATTATACATAGAGGCCAGAAAATGGTGGTACACACACCTTTGATCCTATCACTTGGGAGGTAGAGATCCATCTGGATCTTTGTGAGTTCAAGGCCACACTGGAAACAGCCAGGCATGGTGACACATGCCTTTAATCCCAGGAAGTGATGGCAGGAAGCAGAAAGGTATATAAGCATGAGGACCAGGAACTAGAGGCTTTTAACCTTTTAGGCTTTTGAGCAATTTAGCTGAGATCCATTTAGATGAGGACTCAGGCTTCCAGTTTGAGGAAACAGGATTGGCTGAGAAGTTGGAGAGGTGAGGTAGCTGTGGCTTGTTCTGCTTCTCTGATCTTTCAGAATTCACCCCAATATTTGGCTCCTGGTTTGTTTTTATTAATAAGACCATTTAAGATTCCTTGGCAGCCACACCTCATGGTCCTCCCCAGTAGAACCTCGTCACGGAAAACCCTCAGCTCCGAGTTCCCATTCCCACACCCACTGATGTGGTGCATGGTGCTTCAGTCCATTTGCTCTCTCCAGGGCTGTCACTTCACTGTTGGGGTGAGTTTTTCCAGTCCATGTGCACACAAGACTTCTTTGTTTGGGAATCACACCCTCAAGGTTAAAACAGTGCTGGAGCACAGAAAACAATACACATCGAATACATGAGTAAAAAACGTGTATTCTCCTGAAGGTGCCTGGCTGTCTATGCCTGGGGCAGGTGTCTGTTCCTTTTTTCAAGTAACTATAGCAGGAGGTAGGATAGGATATACTTGGCCACCGAGGTCTGCTGAAGGTCACTTCTCAGAGAAGAAAGACATGAGAAGAAAGGTCTGATGACCCAAAAGTGAGTTACTTATTTTTGCCCTTAAAAGACTGACAGGCAATTGGCTTTTCTGGAGAACTGACATTTAAAACAGAATTCACTGCGCCAAGTTCAGTCTTGTTTGTACTGTGTCTGGTGTTCTGCCCAGCATGCCTGAGTGAGTTGAGATGTCATCTACTATGGGAGGAATTATTTTTCTCTTTTTTAAAAGATGCAGTTTATTTGTAATTACCTCATGTGTGTGTCTCTGTGTGGCAGTATGTGCACATGTGTGCAGTTCCTGTGGAGACCAAATAGGGCATCAGGTCCCTGGAGTTCCTGGTGGTTGTGAGCAGGAATCCTGTATGAGGTGCTTCTTTCCCCTACTGTGTGCATTTTAGGGACTGGACTGAAAGCCATCAGGTGTGACATGGATATCTCACTCTATTCTTGGAGCTGAGGTGAGTGTGGTCAGAGACTCATCATTCAGCCTCTGCTTTCTGTGTTGCCTTCTGCCTTGAAACCTCGGCTGGATCTCAAGGCTTCTGCAGACTTGCACCTCAGCAGCCGCCCTACCGTTGGCCGTGGCGTTTCAAGCCTTGCTACCAGTTGCCTGAGGTCTTCCAGAAATTCCTTCTATCCTTTGTCTATTGCAGGCTTCTTCCCTTTCTAGTTTATTCCTTCGTCACTGTGAAGAGGGGATGTCTCAGGGAGGGCAAAGTGTGTGCTTAGACCTTTTCCTTTCTCTCAGCTCCCAGCCTCCTGCTTTTTCCTCTTTCTCTCTTTTCCACCCTTCTATGGGTCAAGTGACCTGAGTGCCCCAGCTTCCCAAGTGTTCCAGGAACAATTACTTCAGGGGTGTGCATTCTAGTGCCAGATTCTTAGAACTCTTCTCAAATCACAGTTTGCTGACTTGAAGAAGTAGTGGCAGCAGCAGAGGATGAGGAGGAGAAAGAGGAGTAGAACACACACACACACACACACACACACACACACACACTCACACACTTACAAAAAGTAAGTCTTATGACATTCATACAAACACAATATCTTGGTGCAGGAGTACAGGTTACTTCATTCCCTGAGTTTCAAAAGTGGCCAGTGTTACCTTAATGTGGTTTCCCTTTCAATGGGATGATATAGGATTAATGACAGGTAGTTCTTGTCTTAGGGTTACTATTGCTATAATGAAACACCACAACCCAAAGCAACTTGGGGAGGAGAGGGCTTATTTCACTCACACTTCCATACAAGCAGCTCATCACCAAAAGCAGTGGGGACAGGAACTCACACAGGGCAGGAACCTGGAGGCAGGAACTGATGCAGAGGCCATGGAGGGGTGCTGCTTACTGGCTTGCTCATCATGGCTTGCTCAGTCAGCTTTTTTTTTTGTTTTGTTTTTGAGCTGAGGATTGAACCCAGGCCTTTGAGCTTGCTAGGCAAGAGCTCTACCACTGAGCTAAATCCCCAACCCTCAGCCAGCTTACCCACAATGGGCTGTGTTCTCCCCATCAATCACGGATTAAGAAAACACCTACAGCCCCATCTTATGGAGGCATTTTCTCAATTGAGGTTCTCCTTTTCCAGATGACTCTAGCCTGTGTCAAGTTGTCATAAAACTAGCCAGCATAGCCCTGGACGAAAAGAAGGGTACAGGAGACACAACATATAAGCCATTAAGAATTAATATTCTTTAATGGTTTTTGGTGGTTTCTTTCAGTGATTTAAAAATCAGTGGCTCTTAAATGGGAGGTTACTTCTCCCTTTAGGAGACATTGGGCAATGTCAGAGTATTTCTGACTGCCAGAACTGAGGATGCTCTAGTGGCTTGTAGGAGAGGTCAGAGACTACTGCTAAACAAACCACAACACACAGTCAAAGATGCCCGCAGAGGGCTGGAGAGAAGGCTCAGAGGTTAAGAGCACAGTTGCTCGCACAGGACTGGGGTTTGGTTCTTAGTACCCACATGGTGGCTCATAACCAGCTGTACCTTCAGTTCAGTTTTCTGGGATCTGATGTTCATACATGCAGGCAAACCACTCATACACACACAATAAAAATATTTAAATCTTTAGAAAAATGCCCACAGTGCTGAGGCCGGGAAGCTTGTTTCTTCTGGGGCTGTAGCTGAGTTATCAGGATGTTTCCCTAGCATACAAAAGTCTCTGGGTTCTAGCACCAGCACTCTGTGAACCAGGCATGGTGGCACACACCTGTACATCACTGGGGAGGTGGGTGCAGGGGGTGCAGAAGTTGAAAGTCATTCTTGGTTACATAGAGAGTTCTAGGCTAGCCTGGGATACAGAAACCCTGTCTCAAAAATATTATTTTACTTAACAATATAAACATATCCAATAGTACTAAACTGTGTACTTTATAGTTAACATATAAGCTATAATGTGATGTGCCTTTCATCACAATTAAAACAGAACCCAGGTCTCTATTTACTAAGGAATGTTCTGTTTGCAAGTGGTCTTTATGACATTTCCACTGCAGGTCTCTAGGCTCAGTCAAGAGTGGCTCCATTGTTAAGACCCAGGTAAAGGGTGAAACTTGCTTCAAGTTAAGCTGCTCTTGTAGGTCACTCCAGCCCTGCATTCCCCTCCCAGCTGGGACAACTTAGCATCCTGGCATTTGGAAGTGTGGAGGGAAGACTGGATAAGGAAAGAACAGGTAGCTACGCCAGCTGCAAAAGAGGTATAGTCTCCTCTTGCTTAAGACAGAATGCAAGTGTTAAGTCAGAAAAAAAAAAAAAAGCTTGGTGCATGGCTGCATTTGCTTATGGTGAATCCTATGGGCTGCCTTGTTGTCTACAGAATCGGGAACTTGAGTTCACCAGCTTATAACTTCCCGCTTCCCATTACAGATGTGACCGTTCTATTTAAGTGTCTTTGGTCTCCGGTCTATATGTCCTTTAGTGTGGATTATGGCTTCACCTCTGTAATGCATCTCTAATGGCTGTGCCGGTGTTTCTTAGTTTTAGAGCACTGAGAAAAGCCTCTAAGTGAAACTGAAAAGAAGGATGCCACTCTTTAGAGTGCATGATGTAGGCATAATCTGTATCAGCAAAACTAAATGTATGTCTGTTTTCTACTTCACAGGGAGAACTGTGCGTGCGTGAGTGTGAGGAAGAGGGAGGGAATGGGTCAAGCCTTTGGCAGCTGAATCCTAATTCCCCAGAGACTGCTTCCCAGAGAAGCTTGTTAGTGAATCTCAGAGCATGAAATGAAACACAGGACAGCAGGAAACTGAGTTTGAGCAGAAGCCTAGCTTCACAAGGGTCTGAAGGCCAGAGCGAAGTGGAAAGCTGCAGGCAGGAAGCCAGAGAGAAATGGTTGATGTAGGTTAAGTGAAGGACTCAAAGGCAATAGGTATACCCATTATAATTGCACCCCTACCCTCGTGTGTGTGTGTGTGTGTGTGTGTGTGTGTGTGTGTGTGTGTGTGTGGTGTATGCATTGGTGTGCATTCACAGAGGCCAGAGGAGGATAGTCAGTGCCCTACTCTATCACTCTCCAACTTACATTTTACGACAGAGTCTCTCACTGAGTCTGGAGCTAGAGTAGCAATCAACAAGCCCCAGCCATCCTCCTGTCTCCACCCTATTCCCCACCACTACTTTCTTGTTTTATGGGTTGTAGGTTGGAAAAAAAGGTGATTCTAACATCTGGACTGGTAGAGGGCAGGAAGAGGGGACCTAAGATCAGCCACACCGGGGAGACATGGCGGCAGGAGCTCAGAGCTGGTGGTGACCATGAAGCTGTATGGCCTCTGGAGCTCAGGCATCCCATGGGAAGAACATGGCATCACAGCAGACGCAGAGAGGGCTGAAGCCAAAAGGATAAGGAAGTGTCATAGCTTGGCTATACCAAGGACTAATGAAGAGGTGGCATGCCCACCTGCTCCATTTGGTGAGGATGTACCTGAAGAACCTCAAATAATATGGCTGAATTCGCTTTTGACCTTGTCTTTGATTTCTCTTCCTTTGTCACTGAAAAAAATTTTCTCAAGTAGGAGTAATTTCACCACAGAATAGCAATGGGGTTATTTGTCATGTTACATTTATTGCTGTCTATCAGCATCATGTCACCCGAGACTAGTCAGAACTACCCAGTAAAGAAGACCCTCAGAGGGACATGCACAAGCCACCCACAGAACAATGGAGCAAGTGCCACACGAAGTTCAGTGCTGCAAGCACAGGAAAACATAATGGAATCCAGCTACTATCACAAAAGCTACTACTTGGAAAAGTCAAGGACTTCTCCAAAGGTCAAGCCATGGCTTAAGAAGTCTTGGTGATATTTTAGCTTTTATATATATATATATACATATATATATATATATATATATATATATATATATATATATATAAATAAGCTGGTTAACACCTGTCTCCTAGGTCAGGCAGATAGCTTTATTTCTTGTACAATTTAGGGTGAGACCCTCCTTTCTTACACAACCTTACTAATAGATCCCTAACTTCTTACCTAACCACTTCTCAGAATGCTGACTGAGCACATATACTAAGCAGTCATTAGCACTCAGCTGACCTCCTCTTTAACCACTCCCATTTTGGATTGTAAAATAAAGCCTTGTGGTCACTGCCTGAGGAAAAATCTTATCTGCCTTTATGACCCCATATAATTCAAGCCTGGTGACCTTGCTTGACCAGGGGATTGGTATTGCTTGGGTTTATAACTGGATTCCAGAGAGACTTAGGGGGAACGCGGAGAACTTAGAGATGGAGAACAGAGAGGGATAAGGAAGGTTTTGACCGGAAAGAATGTGTAGATGAGATTGAAGATGAGGAAGAGTCAGATGGGGAAGTACTAGCTGGGTAAGAACAAAATGAAAAGAACCTAGTGCTATGCCCAAAACACCCCCAGAGAGACCACCAAAGACCAAGGATGTCCAGAATGGGAAAGCAAGGTTTATTTCCGTTTCAAGCCACGGCAGGGACTCGTCCCAAGCACTCACTTGTGGCAGCACAGCGAGGCAGGGCGGAGGTGCTCTTTCTTTGTGATGCTGCTTGCTTTTTAAAGGCAAAAAAAAGTCCCTCCAGGCTGTGGGGATGTTAGTATGGGTACAATTCTAATCGGCTAAATCTCCCCCGGCCTCCGTGTTATTTTAGTTTGTCTGTTTGTTCTGTTAGAACTTTTACAGCTGTCTCCAGAGTTGAGATGTGCCATCTCCGGCACTGGGACATCCCTGGTTAATCAGACACCACCAAATGGCCTGGCTTTTGTCCAGCATTTGGGGCACTCTTTTGTTAATTATTGCTACCAGATGGCTCTTCTTGACTTTGTGCTTTTAAGTTCCTGGGGCTGGCACTGTCTGTCATTTCTGGGAGCTTGAAACTGGCCTGGGTCTATCTATATTAAGATATCTTTGTCTAAGTCTCCTCTTCATCTTAGAGAATAGAGTGAGGGTCTCACACTAGATGAGGCAGAATTAAGATGATAGAACTTACAGGGAGCAGTAGATGAATACAGAGAGAAATCAGGCAAGAAAGACGCTAAAAGAGAATAGAAGCTTGTAGATAGAAAACTGACTCAGAATAATAAAGTGTATGGACTAAGGAGTTCCATGTACATAGATTCATTTCTTTTCATCAAAGATTAATTATCAGCTGGTTGTAGATTCTTCCCAGACCCTGGGAGGGGACTATTGAAGGGCTGGACCCCCCAAGTCCCCGGTAGTTCAGGAGGGCGTTTGCTCATTCTGATTGGGAATGCAATAGAGAATCCAATGAATGCACAGTTAGCCTATTTGAAATGTCTACATCTTCCACAAATCATCCCTCTTTCCTGTTAAGGAAGAAAATAAGAACATTAAGATGTGTCATAAATCACATAGCAAAATTCTACATCTGTACAAACACAGACAATGTCCCAGGTTCAATTCCCAGCTCAAACAAAACAAAACAAAACAAAAACAAAAAGCCATCTGCATTAGCTGGATGAGGAGTGTGAGGCACACGCTTCTAATTCTAGCAACAGAGAGGCAGAGGCAGTGGGGTCACTGTGGATACTTTATATACTAGTCCTTTAGTGTGGATTATGGCTTCACCTCTGTAATGCATCTCTAATGGCTGTGCTGGTGTTTCTTAGTTTTAGAGCACTGAGAAAAGCCTCTAAGTGAAACTGAAAAGAAGGATGCCACTCTTTAGAGTGCATGATGTAGGCATAATCTGTATCAGCAAAACTAAATGTATGTCTGTTTTCTACTTCACAGGGAGAACTGTGCGTGCGTGAGTGTGAGGAAGAGGGAGGGAATGGTCCTTCAAGGTCATACAGCAAGGACAGCTATGTGTGTGTGTATATTCATTGTCTACAGAGCAAGTCCAGGACAGCAAGGACAACACAGAACATGTCTCAAAAACCACTATCATTTAGAAAGACTTGCATGAACACGTGCTCAGCACTCGAGCACAGCAGTTTGTACTATTAACATTACACTGCTGTGGTAACCTCCTTTGCAATGTGTTGTCCTAGAAACACAGTTTGGGAAATGTTGACCTGCAGTGAATTCTAGGTTTGGCAGATGCTTGCATCCATTTCTTTCCCTGTGGAAATAATCTCTATTTTGATTATTCAAGGACTCTGATCTTTTCACAGTGTATTCTCATTCTTCCTTTATGTGTGAAGTAGGTTTTGATGCGTATGTAATTCCAGATTCTTGTGTCTCTTTAAGAAGGTGAAGGTACAGAAATACATAACAACACCTGAAGTCAGGAGAGCTGACTTGTCACCCGGAAGCCACATACCTCTGCAGGAGTCATTTTTCCTTGAACCTTCTTCTCATCTTTATTTAGGGACATGGGTTTTTACCATGCCGTTCATCTGTCTCCCAAACCCTATTTCTAATGAGCTTCACCAAGCAAATGCTGACTGACTTTTGCTTTTTGATACATTTGATTTTGGAATTTGATCAAAACAAAGGAGAGGCTAGGACACACACCTTTAGAGGCTTCACGGGCGGTGGTTCCTATCATAGCTGACTGTGGGTGACCATTTTCCCTCCACGTTTATAAAAACTGGGAGACTTGAGTCACTTTTGACCATGTAGGGCAACTCCTTGGCAGTGGGCAGTTATGAACGGTATTTGGGCTGGGGGCTCTCTTACGCATCTGAGCTCAGCAAGGAAGGATGATAACATTTACATCTCAGAGTGGACTTCCAAAGCTTAAAGTGTGAAATGTCAGCTGTGGTGAGATGGCTTAGTGAATAAGGGCTCATATGCCTCGTCGGATGAACAAGTTTTACCCTTGGGACCCACATAGCACAAGAGAAATGACTCTTGTAAATTCTCCTCTGACTTCTACATATGTATTGTATTTTGTGAGCTTACACACACACACACACACACACACATGCATAAAAATCAACTAAAAATAAAATGAGTATCTCATTACACGCACAGTATAGAACAACCACTTCAGGAATGTAAGGCTGTTGCTTCACCTCAGAGGGGCTTTGTTTCTATTTGTTTGAAGTGTTGAGGAATAAACTCGGGGCCTCACACAGGCTAGCCTCCCAGTGCACTGGCCTACTACACAGGTTTTCAGGTTTAAATCCCACTGTGGATCTCCAGGCCATTCTCCATTTCCTGAGATCTTTCTTAGGAATCTTTCTTACATTTTCTTCTCGAAAGCCATAACTCTTACCATATAACTTCTGAATGCCTTCAATGTCATCCTCTGTAAGTCTGAAGTCTTCTGGGTTGCTGTTTCCATAGGTAGGGTACATTACAGCACTGGGGTCAGAAGAGTGGCCCAGACCCAGAGAGTGGCCAAATTCGTGGGTGGCAGCATGCAGGAAGTTCACTCCTATAGCCAGGGAAGTGTATGTTAAATATTAAAATCACCATATGAAGACCTGTACTATATCACATCGTAATGAAGAACAGTATCCATCCCCCAGCCGTCCTTAGTTGCTTGTTTCCACTCCTTCAAAAGGGAGGCGGTTTAGAAGGAGATGCACCACTGACTTTTCTGTTGCTGTGATAAAACATCTTGTCCAAAACCAACTCAAGGAAGAAAGGGTTTGTTTTGGCCTTTGGTCCCAGAGGGATAGGATCCATGATGTCAGGGAAGTCATGGAAACAGCAGGTGACAGGGAAAGGAATCTGTAGCTCACGTTTCATCTACACACAGGAAGGAGAGCAACACGCGCACACACACACACACACACACACACACACACACACACACACACACACACACACACACACACACACAAACACACACAGAGAGAGAGAGAGAGAGAGAGAGAGAGAGAGAGAGAGAGAGAGAACCTGAGGAGGGTGCTATAAGCCATCAAAGCTTGCCGTCAGTGACATGCTTCCCCTAGCAAGTGCCACCGCCTAAAGATTCTAGAACCTTTCTAAACGGTGCCACCTACTGGGGACCAAGTGTTCAAATACTCACAGGGACATTTCACATTCAAATCAGAACAATAGTAAGAGCCTCGGTCCTTCAGTGAAGTGGCCAGAGGCTAAGAACACCTGCCCTAAACCTGCCTCCCAGATCAGGAGCCAAAAGGAGAGCAGAAGAAAGTCTATGGCCAAGGAAACCAGAGTTCAGGTAAAGAATAATATGCTTTTCTGGAAGGCACGATGGGGGGAACTGGGAAAATGGCAAAGATTCAGTCCCTTCATATCTTCATGTGTTGAAGATTTAATGGTGAAGGCCTGACAAGTGTGTCTTGGGAGCCTTGGGTGTGGAAACTGTACCTACCTCCTTGGGCTACCAAGGAAGAAATAATGAGTCTACTGCACGTTATTACTGTTGGTTTTAACTTTGTAGTCAGGTAGAAGCTGTTCTGTGTGGCTCCAAACTCTGAGATAGCTAACTGCATTGTTATCAAGAATCCACCTTTTAGCTCTTCCAGGAAAGTGCAGCTAACTGCTCTGACTGCTCTCAGTTTACTCTTTACGTTTGTGACCTCTTCTGTGTGTGTGCGTGCATGCATGCTTATGCCACATCACATGTATGGAGGTCAGAGGCTAACCTGTGAGAATCAGTTCTCCCCTACCATGTGGGTTTCAACATACATCACACACACAAATTAAAAAAAAAAGAAGATATTAACGAAGATTAAGCTGGCACTTACATGACTCTAATTGTAATTAAAGCAATGGTGAAGTTTAAAGTAAGTGTGAGTCTGGGTTTCTAAAAAGATGAAGTCGAAGAGGCGTAGGATCCTCTACCTGTGCCATCACCATCAGCCCAGTGTTCATCCTTGTCAAAGTGAGCGTCTCCTCCTAGGCCTGGCCCAGGCACAAAGGCATGAGCTAGTGTGTTTCCTGGCCCATCAAACGGCAGGCTGTCTCCATGATCTGCAAGATAGTGCAGTGATGTCTGTTAGTTCTTTTCCGGTTACCTCATCTCTCCAGATCATACAGTTATGAAGGTTGGAGAGAGAAGCTGTTCTAGTTCGTTGACCTCCTGGCACCAAGAGCCAATTTCACACACACAGGATGAGCTGTGGATTTGGTCCAGGCACCTTCCTGTCATTAGACCCACTGCTCAGCATTGGTGACCACCATATGGTGAAGGCTCACTAGAGTCAAGTTCTTAAACCAGTGTGTGATGCTGAGGATTGAAACCAAGGCCTCTCCTATGTTTAACATATCTTTCACCAACACGAGCCCTCTCTAGTGCTCATGAAAAGGTTTAAGTCTTGAAAGGAGAGCACTGATATAAATAGCAATCAGGTGAAACAGACCAGGCCTAGACTGCAGGGACCACCCTTACCTCCCTTTGCGAAGTCAATCATGATGTCTGCAGTCCCCCACCTCACCCTTCTGAACTTCAGTGGGATCTGCTTGCTCCACATTCTGAGAGCTTTTGCCACGATTTGATCCACCTTGAGCTGCGGTAAGTCTGAAGTATAGGACATGATTCTGACAGCACACAAGAAAACTGTTTAGTTCCCAGGAAAAAGGTTTCATTGCCTCCCTCAGAATGAGCCAAAGTGAGCCTCACCTGTAGGTGACTTCTCTGGAATGCCATTTTGGATTGTCTGGCATTAGGGAATATTTTGCGACATCTGGCACCCCGCATCTTGGTTTCTGCATTATTTTCACCATCTGGGGGGACAGCTTTCCAGTCACGGGCAGGCCAAAGAACTTCTGCATTTCCTTGAGTTTCACCACCAGGCTGTTGACCTCCTTTGTTTTAGAGTCAGGAAGGTAAAATTTCCTGAGATAATCCTGGCAGACAGAGAACAAATAATCTTTTATACGAAAATCTGCATCTCTTTTACCTGTTGATTTGCATAGCTATTTGAAGACAGAATTGTTAAACAGTTATGGAGTAGAGTATGTATTTACTGGTGAGGGGAAATGGGATATTTGACAAAGTACTGGCCAGCTGCTGCATAAGATGAAGAGAGGAATCCCTTAGGAGCAGTGTGTTCTCATGCTTAGAGGACAAACGCACCACCCACTTTTTAAACCATGAACTTATGTTTAGAGCAGTAGGAAGAGTCAGTGTGTCTTCAGGGAGCACACAAAGGCCTGGAAAAGATTCAGTCAGAGAAAAGATTCAGCTTGCCTCAAAAACTTGAGGGCCTGAGTTTGATCCCCAGACCGTGTGAAAAACTGGGTGCTTCTATACCTCCGGCGCCAGGGAGGAAGAAATAGGAAGATCACTAAAGACTTTCAATATCAACCTCTAGCCCCCCAGACCCCCACACTTATGCACACTCTCTCACACATACATGCATACACATATACATACATACACATGCATACACACACATGCATGTACACAATACACACACACACACACACAGAGAGAGAGAGAGAGAGAGAGAGAGAGAGAGAGAGAGAGAGAGAGAGAGAGAGCACATTTGAGCATATAGAAAGACTCTTGGGCATCACAGACCCTATGGGGAGATCTGAGGTTCATTATTCAGGTAAGGGTCTGGCTGTTTACACTTCAGTAGGAAAGAGGAAATCAGGTGATTGTTAGTTTAGTCTGAATTAATCATCCAGGAAGAAAGCCCAGCCAACAGCATCTGAATGCTTTGCTCAGGTTCACAAGTTGAGTTAGTGGCAGACCTGGTCTGAAATCTCCTTGTGTGCAGTCCCCATTTCCCTTTCTCTTTCTCCCCTCAGTCTTTTCTGCTGGTGGCACCGTTAGGAGGGGTGGAATAAAACAGCTCCCTCCAAGACCTTCCCTGCACATCTGGATGTCTGAAAGTGTCCAGGTGTCTGGGGATGCAGTGGAGACCATCAGCCAGAATGTGAAGAGGTCAGAGACGTCACTGGCAGTTCTCAAAGGCATTGGACACCTTTCCTAGAGCCAGGCACGCATTTACTTCACACTTACTTCAATGACGGCTTATAACCACCCAGGAAAGCAGGGATGGAACTGTTGCCTCTGTTTTATGTAAAGACACACGGCTTAGAGAGTGAAGCAGCTGGTGGAGATTGTTTGTTTCCAAAGAAGCTTCCTTAGGAAAGCTACAGGCTCAAGGAGGGTGCAGCAGGAGGATTGCTGAATAGCTTACCATCTGCGGAGGGACTTGCTGTCAGTATTGGAGTAACTAGATATCTACGAAAACCTCCCACGACTTTGCATTTTACCAAAGTAAACTGGCCAACATCATGCCCTCCTACCTGTTGCCAGTGATGGGGTTTCATTCAATATAACAAATTCTTTTTGTTCACTCAGAATGGTCATGAACAACTTCTCTGAAACAAATAACCAACACTGTATTCCTCCCGGAGTGGGCACTTCATGAAGACATTCTCCGGAAGACATGTTTGCATTCTTTTCTCCACCTCTACTTCTGATTAGACATAGAGTCTTGCTCTGTAGCACAGGCTATCCTGTAACTCACTGTGTAGCTCAGGCTAGCCTCAAATACATAGTGATCCCCATTCTCTTAGACAATCTGTATGCTAAGCAAACAAACAACAACAACAACAAAAAACCCCAAAACTGGCTTAAAACTCCTAAAAATGCTATTTGGTAAGGTAAAAACCAGTTAAATATTGGTGACTTTATGTGGTTGAATCTAGTTTATCAATTGAGTCTTTTAAAAAGTCAAACTGAACGTGAAGTACAGTTCTATTTTTCTTATGCTTGGAGCTTATCAGTTGTTATCCAGTTTTACCAAATGACATTTTATACTTATTAATTATTTTACTTATTCAGCAATATGCATGAAGAAACACAATTTCTGAGCTAGGGAAGCTTGTCCTGATTCCTCTCTCTATTGGCAGCAAGAATATGAATCAAGGTGACCTTGAGTGATCAAATGGCATGCTGTATATGGAGTTACTCGTGGTCTGTAACCACCACACACATGTGAGTTCTGTCATTTGTCTGATAGACTAGTCCTGTGGGTAGAACACAGCCAGTGCTCTACCTTCTAGTGCATATGCAAGAAAGCCACATCTTCTCCTGGTGCTTTCTGACTGTAGTCTCTTCCCTGGGAGGCCTCGTCTTTAGTGGTACAGTCCAGTCCAGTTCATGAAAAGAATTTCAAGTTGCAATAAATAATAATAACACTTTTTCCTGAACACAAATTGTATTTCAAGTACTATATTAAATGTCTTATACTAGCTTCACTTGCTGACATCACTATTATACTTCTCCAGTTTCTGAATTGGAAAATTTAAGGTCAGAAATGAAATGACATTCTCAAGTCCTCCTAGATAGCAGATAAAGGAGCTGGCACTCAGTCAGAGTTCAGGAAGGACCTGGAAGCCAGCTTGCATGGCTCCTCATAGAAAGCATGCTCTGCTTTTCTAGATAAGAACTTTACACATGAATATTCACTGCCACACTAACAACGAAGGACAGATCATTCAGAAACACACTTGGTGTGCAGATGGTGAGGCCAAAGAACCCCAAGTGAGAGGACTAGATACCTGAGCCTGTTCCCACTGCAGCGCACTCACATCGGCAGCCTCCCAGGACAGTGGCAGGGCTAGGTGGCCAGGCAACAGACACACAGTCCAGAACAGGGTGAGCTGCATAGCCGTCATCTGAGAACAAAAGGCGATTGTTCTCAGACCAACCCGTTGCTTTGATGTCTTATGACGGGAGCTGGAGAAATTTATATGACTTCTCAGCCCTGAATGTGGAAATAGGTGACTCATTTGCAGGCTTTCCTTCTTTTTAGAATGCATGTGTTATTTTCCGTTAGCAGCAATGAGGAAGTATTGCGTCCTTTATTGGCAGGAGGAACATATGGCTTTTATCTTTTAGAGGACCCCCCCCCCATGCTGAATCCACAAGAAAACTTGTTTTATTTGTTGGAATCAAATCACTACTCTCCCAAGTCTCTCACTGACAAAGCAGTTCTGGACCCACCATTGTATTCTGTATCGTACAAGGATTTTTCTAAAAATTTGTAATATGTGGAATAGTGCATAAATTAGAAGTAACATTACCGATCAGGTCCTGCAACAAAACCAATGCCAAGAAAGAATAAAACACCAAGGGTGATGAAACACACCTGGAATCCAGAATTCAGGAGGCTGCTAAGGCAGGAGGATTGCAAGTCTGAGGCCACATAGTGGCTGTATAGCTAGACCATTGGCTACATAGTGAGACAGTAATTAAAATAAGAAAGAAAGAAGGAAAGGAAGGAAGGGAGGACAGAGGAAGGAGGAACTGGAGCATTGCTGGTATCCCATAATGCTTCAGAAAGGAGGGGCACAGGTGTGACAGGTGCAGGTTCTGTGTCAGTGGCTGCCGCAGAGCTAGCCTCCAGCCTTTCCTCTCACAGCTGGGCGTCTCAGTCATGCAGTGCGAAGCCCCTTTAAGCAGTGGCTTCTTCTCTTAATGCTATTCCGAATTTCCTTCAGTCAGACACCCCAGTAAATCTCCAGGGAGAGCCCTGTATCACATGTCTGTATAATGTATGGATATTTATAAGCGTGACCTGTATCAGATAACCATAATGCTATGAGATATTCATTGATCCTTGTTTTGGAGTAAAATCATGGATCTTTTCTTATCTTAGAGAATAAGACAAGCCACAGACTGGGAGGAAATATTGCAAAAAAAAAAAACAAAAACAAAAAACAAAACAACCCATATCCAGTGAAGAACTATTGCTGTGGGATGATCCTTCTGTATGCTGTGAATATGTACTACTCTTATTGGTTAATAATAAAGCTGTTTGGCCTATAGCAAGGCAGGATAAAGTCAGGCAGGACAGTCGAACTGAAGATGAAGATGAAGAAGGGTGGAGTCAAGAGAGACTTGAGTGAGCCACCCAAGAAGCAGGAAGCCAGAGGACCGGTAAAGCCATGGGGCAGGTGGCAACACATAGATTAATAGAAATGGGTTGATTTAAAAGTAAGAGCTACTTAGTAATAAGCCTAAGCTGTTGACCAATTATTTTGTACTTAACATAAGCTTTTATGTGTTTATTTAGGACCGGGTGGTCGGGACAGAAAAACTCTGCCTCCGTTTACAGACTATTATCTAAATTGTATAAAGAACTCTTAAAACCCAACAACAAGAACACAAATAATTTGATTAAAAAAATACACCAAGGATCCAAACAATAATTCACCTAAAGAGACACACAGATTTGAAGTAAACATGAAAAGATGTTCCCCTTTGCAGTTACCAGGGAAATGTGAATTAAAATAACAACAAGCCAATTAAAACCCATTAAAATGATTCAAATCCAGAACATGGGCAAAACTAAGGCAAGGCATGCTGGGAATACAAAGGGTATGGCCTCTTAGGAATACAGTTTGGGCATGTCCAAAACTAAACCTCCTTTTACCACATGATCCAGCAAGCGTACTCCTTCCCAGCAAAAGAAGAAATGAAAATCCATGCCTATATAAAACATGCTTAGCACACTTTTATTCATACTCTTCAAAACTTGGGAATACTCAAGATGTCTTTCAGTGGGGGAATGGCTGGATAGACTGGTAAGCCACACAAAGGAATATTTATTATTCAGAACCAAAAATAAAAGAGCTACCAATGATGAAAAGACATGGAAGAGCCTTATATGAGTGCTACTGTGTGAATGGAGCTAATAGGAAAGGGTTAAATCTGTGATTCCAACTAGATGCCATTCAGTAAAAGGAAGCAGCAGGCTGATCAGTGGTACAGGTTGGGGGTTGGGAAAGGATGGCTGGGGCAGGAGAGTACAGAGGGTGTTGAAAACAATGAAACACTCCAGTATTTAACAATGAATGCATGTCATCACACCTTTGTCTAAAACCTTAGAATGTACAATATCAAGAGTGAGCCTAATGCAAGCTATGGATGGGGAAGAGAGGCAGGCAGTGCGTTTGTGATGAGGCAGTGAGCTGGCTGGAGTAAAGTCATCGGCAGTCAGCCTTGGGCGCAAGGAGTTGTGACTTCATCCTAAGGCTCAAAGCAATGTTTGAAAGAAGAAAGTATTGTGGCTGGGTTAGAACTGTGAGAAAATGCTAGCGCTTGCTCTGAAGACTAATTGTGGATGGAAGGATGACTCTCTGTTAAGGCCCTTAGAAAGAGATAAGCAGAGGCTACTACAAGAGCCAGGGTGAGGTAGGGAGACTAACGAGGGTAGAGGAAGATGATCCAAGACATGCCAAGAAACCAGAATTTAGCTCTAGCCCTGCCTGTCCCTTTGCAGGATGGAGGCAGCGATCTGAGCCCAGGGCAGGCCAGGGCAGGGCAGGTGAGTTCCTCTTGGGGACTAGATAGCTGAGAGCTGAGAGTTAGGATCCTGCCCAGATGTCCTCTCTCACCATGCTGCCCACACATCGGGCATCACGCCCAGACCTGACACTGGAGCACAGAGGCAGCAAGACCTTCAGTATGGAGAAGATGATAACGGCTAAGGTCAGGAAAACACCAGTTCAGACACAGCACAAATGGGGCATGAAGCCCAAGACATTCTGGTTTATGGATGTGGAAGCTCCAGTGTGCAAACAGATGTGCTTTCGCCTCCAGAGTGACCGTGAACTTGCACAGGTGATGGAAGGCGCAGAAAGAAGCTGGCAAAGCCCAGGATCAGAGACTGCCACCGACATCGGAAAGCCAGGGCAAGTGTTTGCTTTGCAGTTCCTGATCCCTTAGTGCCCAATCCATCTAATCTGCCACAGAACCCGCTTAATTCAATTGGCTCCTTCCAGGAATTGGCTACTCATGGTGGCTGGTGACTTCTGGAAGATAGCCTTTCCCAGGAAGAAAGACCTGCTCATAGCATGTACCTGTTTGCAGGCTAGACTCATTTATGGAAACTGGAAAGGGAGATTTAAAAAACAAGCAAACAACAACAACAGCATCAGCAGCAACAAAATGAGACAAGAGAGATGCTGCTGAGACGTTTCTTACCAAATCTAGTGATATTTCTCCAGAGAACAACATTTCTCTAACAAACATTGTGAGATATTCCTTAGACTGCACTTGGCATTCCTTGAAGAATTCCCTTGGTAAAAAGATCGACCTACTGAAAAGAAGCCACCTACATCAAGCTGCTTAGTAAGATTGCCAAGGAGCAAGGTTTTAGCATAACATTCGGATACAGAGTGCTAATGGACAGTGTCAGTGTCTCTCAGGACTGCCCACCAGCCCCAATTCCATGTCATGGCTCAGGCATCTCCAGTGGCAATGCACAGAGTCACACTACCCACAATGCTCTGCAGTATTTAAAGATAAGACCAGAAAGAAAGCAGGCTTGGAGCAGCTTAAGGAACCCTGTAGTGCATAAGAAGTTCCCCTTGCACCTCTACCAGAGTAAACATTTGCTGTCATGTGTGTCTGTGTGTCCATATCTCTTCAGATTCTCAAAATTGGTCTCCTGGTAGTAGTTATTAAGCTCTTTTTAATGGCTGCAACTTTGTGTTGGTAAATTACATTTATAAACTTTATAGCCCTTACTTTATAGGACAGGCACATGGTAAGGAGAATTTGCATATCTGACTATGACATGATGAAATAAAGCCACTGTTAGCAACCGTCTTACTGCTGCTTAGAACTCCTTTTGAGCAAGGCTTTATGAAGTGAAGTCTACGGAAACCCATTAGAACTACAGTGGGACGCTTGTGTTGAATGCCACTGCTACATTTCAGAGAACATGGCTACTCTGCCATGCATTTTAAACCATGGAATAAAGAACTATTGTTTAAAAAGAAAGAAAGAAAGGACAAGTAAACAAATAAACCAGGATTTAGAGCAAAGCAAAACAAAACAAAAAACCAGAACAAAAACTTGGGAGCCAGTTGCAGGGCTGAAGAAGAAAGAATCAGAGATCTGAGCTTAATGAATGGGTCTACTGTTGGGACAAGGCTTATAGATGAAGGGGTGGCCATTTGAGGGTTCAGCTGGTAAATCACGTTCAGAACTCATGAGAGTGATGTAGTATGCAGACACAGGCTGTAAGTGACTCATTGTTGGAGTGAAATCAGACGTGTGTGTGTGTGTGTGTGTGTGTGTGTGTGTGTGTGTGTGTTGGGGGTGTATAGAATAGACATAATGTAAAATTTGCCCTTTCAATTTTAAAAAGTTTTATTTTTATTTCATGTGTATGAATGATTTGCCTGCCTGTATGTCTGAGTACAACGTATGAGCTTGGAGCTCGTGGAGGCCAGAAATAGGTATTGGATGTCTTAGAACTGGAGTTAGATGATTGTGAGTCATTGTGTAGGAGCTGGGAACTAAACCTCAATACACTTCAAGAGCAGCCAGTGCCCATAACCACTGAGCCATCTTTCTAGGAGTTGGTTCTACCGTGTAGGTCCTGGGGACTGAACTCGGGTGGTCAGATTGACATCTTTACCCATTGAGCCATCTTGCCAGCCTTGTTTTGCCATTTCTAAATCCAGTTCAATGACACTAACATGTTACCATGTTCTTCAACTGTCAATGTATTCATTTCCAGAACTTTCCATCATTTCACATTACTGTCCTCCATTCTCTTCATAATCTCCATTCTCCTTCCTGTCTCCATGATTCTGACTATTCCAGAAACTTCATCTAAATGCAGCCATTATAATACATACCATTTTGTGTGTGATTATGTCCTTCCTCGATATTTTCAATATTTACTGATGTTATAGCCTGTATCATACCTCCACGCCCTTTTTATAGATAAATAATACTTTGTCATTTGGATATAACAAATTTTGTTTATCCTTCATCCCCAAACAGACATTTGGGTAACTTGTGCAATGATCACAAATGTAAAGACATTTAAAAAAATTTGGTTCCAATTATTTATGTATGTAATCAAGAGTGAATTTTCTGGGTCTTAACAGTAAGCTTACATTCAAATTTGGATCGGAGATACTGCCAAACTATTATTTACAAAATAGTCACCATCTTCTATTCTTTTTCAAAAAGATTTTGTTTTTAATTATGTGAGTATGTGTATGTACACATGTGAATGCAGGCACCTGCAGAGTCCAGAAGAAGTTGGAGCTGGAGTCACAGGTGGTTGTGAGCTGCCTGACGTGAGTGTTGGGAACCCAACCTGGGTACTGTAAAGAGCAGTATGTGTTTCTCACTCCTGAGCCATCTCTCCTGCCTGCTTCTGTCATTTTGCATTTGTAATTGCAATATTCCAGGATCTCAATTTCTCCAAATCCTCATCAATACTTTTTATTTCCTGTTTTTTCATATTATTGTGATGTTAGCTGCTTACACTTGGATCACTGACTCATATGCTCTCTGTTTTGTACTAGGAATCTTAAAAGTTCTTATTAATAAAAACAAACCTGAGGCCAGTTATTGGGGTGAATGCTGGAAGATCAGAGACACAGAACAAGCCACAGTTTCCTCACCTCAACATTTCCTCAGCTGGTCTTGTTTCCTCAGACTGCAAGCTTCTGAGTCCTCATCCAGAATGAATCTCAGCTGAACTGTGCTACTCCAAAGCCTAAAAGCTTAACTAGCCAAATGCTTAACTAACTTAGTTCCTGGTCCTCATGCCTTATATATCTTTCTGCTTTCTGCTATCACTCCCTGGGATTAAAGGCTGAATTTCTGGGATTAAAGGCATGTGTCACCATGCCTTGCTATTTCTAAAGTGGCCTTGAACTCAGAGATCCGGCTAGCTCTGCCTCCCAAGTGCTGGGATTAAAGGCGTGCAACACCAACACCGTCCAACTTCTGCTATGGCTTGCTCTGACCCATTTTCTAGCCATCATTTTTGGCTTTGTTCTAGTGGCTGTCTGTTCTCTGACCCCAGATAAATTTATTAGGGTGCACAATATTGTGGGGAACACAATACCACCAACAATGTTTGATATTTTCTTGCCCATTTCTTTGAGTGTGTATTTGTGGTACATGTCTTCATGTGTGTGCATGTACATGCTTGTACTTGGGAGGGCAGAAGTCAATGTCGAGTGTCTCCCTTAGTTCCTCTCTATCTTGATTTTTTTTCTAGATAGGGTCCCTCACCAAACGTGAAATTCACAGACTGGCTAGGATGACTGGTGCTAATCCCACCAGTTGAGAGTAAGACCACTACCACAGTTTAAAGTCAAATTTAAAGCAAGCTGTCATTAAATACTGGTCTGGTGGATGGGCTCTGGCCAGGTCCATACCTGGGTTCCCAGGAAATGGCCCCAAGTCACAGTTTACAGGGGCTTAAAAAGGCAAAACCCACAATTCACCGTACTTTCCATCAGGTCCAATCTGGGGCATACATTCTGATGTATTTACTAGCCATGAACCTCCTGCCCACATGTGATCATTCACAAACAGTACAGATGGTGTCAAACACACGTGTTTAGGGGAGTGGAGACATGTAGCTTGTTATCTCCCATAAACTATAGCCTCCAACATTTCAGGAACTATCTGTCCTCGGGCAAGGGTCTTGCCGATCAGAGACATTTTTGCCTCATGGATCTCTTAGGCATAGTGATTAAAACTTCAAATTTAACTTTGGCTCTTACATTGTTTAGTGAGCTCCAGGGACCTGCTTCCCCAGACTGGGAGTACAAGGGTGTGCCAGTCTGTTTATACAGTTGTGGATGTGTGAACTTAGATCTTCAAGCTTATGTACTAAGTAAGCATTTTACAACTTCTTAGCCACAGTCTCTTTTTGTACGGTAGGTTTTCTTTTGTCTTAGTGTGAGTTTCTGCTTTGCTAGTCAGCCAGATTCACCTGGTTATTACGTTAAAAGGGAGTAATTTACTTTCCTTCTGTTTCACAGTGACACAATGTATGTAGATTCCTTACCTGAAAAATGAAGGTAATTTTTTTTTTTCCTTAGGGCTAATGAGGAGACCAAGTTTATAAAAGACTGAGTGTTCTGGGAACCTAGTAAGAGGCCAGTAAACGCTAGCTGAGTATCAATGTTGTTATTATTCTGGGAGCTGAGCCGTGTGTGTGTGTGTGTGTGTGTGTGTGTGTGTGTGTGTGTGTGTGTGAGAGAGAGAGAGAGAGAGAGAGAGAGAGAGAGAGAGAGAGAGAGAGATTGATTTGTGGGCATGCATATCTGTGCATACGTCATGTATATGAAGTGTCCTCAAAGTCCAGAAGAGTGGGTGCTGGATCCCCTGGGACTGGAGTTACAGATGGCCATGAGTTGCCATGTGGGTGCTAGAAATTGAACCCAGGTCTTTTGGAAGAGTAGCCAGCACTTGTAACTGTGAGCCATCTCCCCTTTTCTGGGAGTTATGTGTTGTATTTCACATCTCTGAACCTAGTGTCGAAATATGACAAATACAGAAGAAGAATAGGAGGTTGAAATGGCTGTCCCAATACTCTCTATTGAAATTGTTAATGCTGATGCTCTCAGACAGCAGGAAGTATCTGCTTTAAATATTACAGTATGATGTGTAATGATAGCTAGCAAAGGAGTCTCTTGTCTGTTCCCTCTGTAAACAAGGAGAGTACAGTCCTTATCAGGAAGCTGTCTGGGTACACAGTGTGGACAACAGAACAGAGGAAAACAGGACTGAAACCAGGTCAAGGGCACAAGCCAAGTTCTCAGTGCCTAGAAATGTCCCACCTCAGGAAGCTTGAGGAAGGCAGGAAGGCAGGAAGGCAGTAGGATTCGTCTGGAGTCAGTGGCCCTTGCATGAGAGACCCTGGACAAAGTAGCAACACAGAAGCTCCTTACCAAAGAGGTATGAGCTGTTCCATCCACCATGCCTCTCAGTGCAGCCACCATTGTCCTGAGGCTCATGGGTAAGCCACCACTGCCCCCAAGGCTCAAGGTACAGCCACCACTGCCCCCGAGGCTCATGGTGCAGCCACCACTGCCCCTGAGGCTCATGGGTAAGCCACCACTGCCCTGAAGCTCTAGGCTCATGCATCAGCAGATGCTAAGTTCCAGAATGGGAAACTGCAGGAGAAAGGAACAGAAATGGGAAGTGAGAGGAAACTGAGGGAAAGGATGGTTTGCCTGCCCAGAGCTCTGGCTCAGAATCCCTCTGCTGGGGCACTTTCTCCACTGTCACAGGAAGAAGGCAAAACAACACTCCTTTCCACCCAAACCTGTCAAAAATTTGGACCTGTTATAACCAAGCATAGCTCCACTCAAGGGGAGGGCAGAATGGCTTCTGAGTGGAGCTGACCATTTGCCCTGTCAGTTCAGGTTTTCCAGGTTGTCCTCCAGGAGGAAAGGATGGCTGCCCTTGTCCCAGTCCAAACTCTGAAGCTGAACACAACTTGGTATGTCTGGCCTCTTCCACGTGAACTCACAAGAAGCAGCCCTGTGGGACAGTATGGATTTTATGGGAGGATAGTGAGCATTGGAACGTAGTTGATGACCCCATATGGCAAACAAATTTTAAAAATTCATAATCAATACTCAGCTCTAAGTAAATGAGCGTTTCAATGATTAGATCTGCATCCTGCCTTGTTGCTTGGATTTTCCTACATCTGTTTGCTTACAGCCTTAAACTTCTATTCATTGAAAAAAAAAGTAGGCAGCCAGGTGGCAGTGGCACACCCCTTTAATCCTAGTACTCAGGAGGCAGCTTAGTCTTCAGAGCAAGTCCAGGACAGCCAGAGCTACACAGAGAAACCCTGTCTCAGGGGAAAAAAAGCAGAGGCTGATTCATTCATGGCCTCTGCCATGTCTTCCAGTCATGTGATTTAACCAGACCTGAGACCTGCGGCTCAGACTCCCTAGCTATGTAAGTCAATGAAGGTCTCCTGATTGCTGTTAGCCAAGCTAGTGTGGATTGAGTTTGAGGACACTTCCAGCCAGCTAAGGTCCTGTGTGATATGGGAAGGTATTGTTTCATCTTCCAAACCCCAGAGGGCTGGGATTTGAATCCAGGCTGGATTATCTGTGAATCCCACCCTTTCTGTAGTATTCCAGACTGTCAATCACTCATTAATTAGATAGCTCATTCAGTGATTCTGCAATCATGTATGGTGTGTGTTATGTCGGCCATGGCGCTAGGTGTTAGAACTAGACAGACATGTGGCAGACCTCTGGTTCTCTCTCTCTCTCTCTCTCTTTCTCTTTGGAATTGTAGTGCTCCTGGGTAATGGATAGATAATTGTACAGTTTCATCAGCAGAATTACTGCTTGTTCCAATTTTTCCTGTAACCAGAGTCGAGTAGGTTGGCATCTGTTCTTAGTTACTATGACCCAGCATGCCGTGGGGGACAAGGACAGGAGAGTATGGGAAGCAACTGCCACTGTCCAACTGATGGTTCTTAACATCCCTTCTCTGAGTGTCTGCATGACTTTTAGAATCATTCACATACTGACCAAACATCCATAAAGCACATGCCAGGTCATCTGGTCCTGTAGAAGACCTGAGCAAGGCAAAGAGTAAGACATAGACTCTTTCTCCAGCAGACAGTTTGGGGCTGGAGAGATGGCTCTGTGGTTAAGCGTGCTCACTGGCCTTCTGAAGGAGTTGAGTTCCCAGCACCCATGTGGATCGCTCACAACCATTTATAACTGTAGCTCTAGCTCCAGGGGATCCAGTGCCCTCTTCTGGCCCCTGAGGGTACACACATGCACTTGGTACACACACACACACACACACACACACACACACACACACACACTCATGCACTCAGGCACACACACACATCTTTAAAAGGCAGCTGGCAGTTTGGCTGGAGCAGACACAGAATGAGGATGCAATGCAGTCTGTGTAAGGGAGTTTCAGGTGAAGATTTAAGCATCTGGCTCAGCGGCTGACACTCTGAGGGCAGAGAAAGCAACGGCACACTTAGGAAGCCTGTCAGCCCTAATCAACATGGATGTCTGCCCCAAGGTGACTTGGCTTTCCTGATGGGTGGTGCCTTGTTTAAGGACTCAGTCCTTACAAATCAGACCCGCACGTCACTGCCACCATCATTGTCATCATCAGGCATGTCGACTGTTGTGTGGGGCTCATGCCTTCTCCAGGGCTGCGTTGTTTAGTGGATGTGTCACGTTCATGGGTGAGGTCAGAGGCTGGCTACCTCAGGGCTCGATCCTCAACAGGTGGTCTGGGGGCACTGAGGTGAAGCAGAGAGATTTAAGTTCACTCTGTCACTTTTCCGGAAATCTTAGCCTTTGATCTCACAACTTGCTAATTATCCAGATCCCAGAGCCTGCAGTTGTGTGTATTCTTACCTGTGACCGCTTCACTTCCCCTCCAGACCAAGGTGGTGGCTTCAGGGTTTAGAGCACCTGGCTGGGGCTGCCAGTGTGCTGCCTTCCTAAGCCTCCTTTACTCCTCCTACCTCTCAGAGTGTGCCCTGCGTGAGGCTAGAGGGCAGCAGGCCTATTGTTAGAGGCCATCCAGGCACGAACTCTTTTCTCCTGGTGGGTGAAAGGGTAGCAGAATCACCATGCTCTTTGTCATCACAGTATCCCATGCTCATCTCCATCATTATGTTACAGACAAGGAAGATGAAAGTAACCGATTCGAAAGCGGTTGAGATCAATTGTAAGCTTGGTCTGAAACCTAATGTGTGTGTGTACATGTGTTTCTGTGTGGAGCACACATATGTGTGCCCATGTACATAGCGGGCAGAGGTCAATGTCTCCTGTCTTTCTCACTTACCTCCTGAGACAAGGCTCCTCACTAACCTGGAGCTAATTGATTTAGCTGGACTGGCAAGCCCAGAGAGGCCCAGGGATCCTCTGTTCTGCCTTCCAAGCATTAGGATTACAGGTGCATGCTGGCTAGCCTAGCTTTTAAAGTGGGTGCTGGGATCTGAACTCAGGTCCTCATGCTTACACAAGAAACACTTTATCCACTGAACCCCTCAGCTCCCAAACCCATGTTCTTAATTATTCAGACTACTTTCTCATCTCTCTAGTATTATTTAAAATTTAGGTACATGTATATGTACATGAAAATTATAGCTTTTGGGGGGACATAACATTCCCAAATATGGCTGTGGGAGACCAGAAGATACCTCCTAATTTGATCTCATTAGCATATGGACTAATTTGAGCTGATGATTTAGGGGACAGTAGACTCTTGAGAAACTGAAAGTGAGAATTTACCCAATTTACCCAGCTGTAAGTCAACATCTGTCTTTAGAGGAAATCTTTATCTGTAAAGTTGGTCCTGTGTCTGCACCAGAAAGAGAAGGATCTTTACAACATTGAAAATTCTTATCAATGGGGGAAGAAAGAGGGCAGACCTGCTGTATAGTCCTCACTCATCTACCATGCTCCCCCAGGACCTTCCCCTCCTTTGCCAGCCAGGGTACAAAACCAACTGCAGTAGACTCACTTAGTCCGTGACAACCCCACTCTCCACCCTACCCCCCCTCTCCACCCTAACCCCCACTCCCCACCCTAACCCCCCCTCTCCACCCTAACCCCTCCCCACCCTACCCCCGCCCCACCCTAACCCCCACTCCCCACCCTAACCCCCCCTCCCCACCCTAACCCCCACTCCCTACCCTAACCCCCCTCCCCACCCTAACCCCCCTCCCCACCCTAACCCCCCTCTCCACCCTAACCCCCACTCCCCACCCTAACCCCCACTCTCCACCCTAACCCCCACTCCCCACCCTAACCCCCTCCCCACCCTAACCCCCCTCTCCACCCTACCCCCCTCCCACCCTAACTCCCCCTCCACCCTAACCCCCCCTCTCCACCCTAACCCCCACTCTCCACCCTACCCCCCCTCCCCACCCTAACCCCCCCTCTCCACCCTAACCCCCCCTCTCCACCCTAACCCCCACTCTCCACCCTACCCCCCTCCCTACCCTAACCCCCCCTCTCCACCCTACCCCCCCTCCACCCTAACCTCCCCCTCTCCACCCTAACCCCCACTCCCCACCCTAACCCCCCTCCACCCTAACCCCCCCTCTCCACCCTACCCCCCTCCACCCTAACCCCCCTCTCCACCCTAACCCCCCCTCTCCACCCTAACCCCCCCTCCCCACCCTAACCCCCACTCCCCACCCTAACCCCCCTCCCCACCCTAACCCCCACTCCCCACCCTAACCCCCCCTCTCCACCCTAACCCCCACTCCCCACCCTAACCCCCACTCTCCACCCTACCCCCCTCCCCACCTTAACCCCACTCCCCACCCTAACCCCCCCTCCACCCTAACCCCCACTCTCCACCATAACCCCCCTCCCCACCCTAACCCCCCTCCCCACCCTAACCCCCACTCCACCCTAACACCCCCTCTCCACCCTAACCCCCACTCCCCACCCTAACTCCCCTCTCCACCCTACCCCCACTCTCCACCCTAACCCCCACTCCCCAACCTAACCCCCACTCCCCACCCTAACCCCCACTCTCCACCCTAACCCCCACTCCCCACCCTAACCCCCCACTCCCCACCCTAACCCCCATTCTCCACCCTACCCCCCTCCCCACCCTAACCCCCACTCCCCACCCTAAACCCCCATTCTCCACCCTAATCCCCCCTCTCCACCCTAACCCCCATTCTCCACCCTACCCCCCCTCCCCACCCTAACTCCCCTCTCCACCCTAAACCCCCACTCCCCACCCTAACCCCCACTCCCCACCCTAAACCCCCACTCTCCACCCTAACCTCCACTCTCCACCCTAACCCCACTCCCCACCCTAACCCCCCTTCCACCCTAATCCCCACTCTCCACCCTAACCCCCACTCCCCACCCTAACCCCCCTCCCCACCCTAACCCCCACTCTCCAACCTAACCCCCACTCCCCACCCTAACCCCCACTCCCCACCCTAACCCCCCCTCCACCCTAACCCCCACTCCCCACCCTAACCCTCACTCCCCACCCTAACCCCCACTCCCCACCCTAACCCCCCCTCTCCACCCTAACCCCCTCCCCATCCTAACCCCCACTCTCCAACCTAACCCCCACTCCCCACCCTAACCCCCACTCTCCACCCTACCCCCACTCCCCACTCTAACCCCCACTCACTACCCTAACCCCCACTCCCCACCCTAGCCCCCACTCCCCACCCTAACCCCCCACTCCCCACCCTAGCCCCCACTCCCCACCCTAACCCCCACTCCCACCCTAGCCCCACTCCCCACCCTAACCCCCACTCCCCACCCTAGCCCCACTCCCCACCCTAACCCCCCACTCCCCACCCTAACCCCCACTCCCCACCCTAACCCCCACTCCCCACCCTAACCCCCACTCCCTACCCTAACCCCCACTCCCTACCCTAACCCCCTCCGCACTCTCCACCAGGTGCACACAAGAGGTACTGTAATCAGCCTTTTTGGTTTTCTCTAGTTAATCTATTCTTTGCTAAGTGGGTCTGCCCCAAGGAAGCACTGTGAAAGGGAGTAAGGAAATCATATTTTCTCCTTCTGTAAGTACAAATATTTACATGCCTTTAAGAAAATTTAAAAAATGTGGCTAAAAACATAAAAGAAAAATAACTGATTTTTTCTACAACTGTGATATGTGTAATTTCCAAGAAAGCCTAGCAGATATTAATTCTATTTTTATAAAATAGGTTTATTGAAATATATTTAACACCATAAATATCTATTAGCAGTTGGTTTTGGTTTTTATAGCTCTTTTGTTTATTTTTTTTTTTTGAAATAAGTTTTCTCTATGTAGACAAGGCTGCCCTGGAAATTATTATGTAGACCAGGCTGGCCTCAAACTCAGAGATTCATTTGCCTCTGCCTCCTGAGTGCTGGGGTTAAAGGAATGCACCATCATGCTGGGAGTTTTCATGGCTGTTGAGACAGGCTGGCCTTGTATTTGCTATATAGCTGAGAACCTTGACTTCCTGATTTTTCTGCCATTGATTCCTACATGCTAGGGTTATAGATGTGGCACCATGGCCAACTATTTGGTTTATTTTGTTTTACACACACACACACACACACACACACACACACACACACACACACACACGGTGTACATGTGTATGTATATTTATATAATTGAATTCAGGGTCTCATACATGCTAGGAAATGATCTACATTCCTAGGCCTCAGCTAATTTAAAAAGAGTTTAGTTTTATCACATAAAACTCTTCAGACTTTCTAGGGTATTTATCTCATGTCAATTTTTTGGTTAAATAAGCTCACCTATAACTATTCAATCCCCTTTTAGAGGAGAAGACCTTGGGGGAATGAAGCTAGGCGTGTGAGGCCCTGACTACCCTTGAATGTAATAGCAAGGGCTTTTTGGTAATTCCCAATTGGTTACTTTTGGCCTTTAAAAATGCATGTGTGTGTGTTTCTGCGTGTGTATACCACGTGAGGCTGGTGCCTGGGAAGGCCGGAGGAGGATGTAGCATCTCCAGGAACTGGAATTGCAGGTGGTTGTGAGCTGCCTGATGTGATACTGAGAAACTCAGGTTCTCTGGAAGACCAGTCAGCACTCTTGACCACTGAGCCATCTCTCTGACTTCCACTCTTGACCTTTCGCACTCCTGATGTAAATCATTTTCCATTAGCAGCATTTCATGGTTTTCATTTGCGCGTCTGATAACAGAGTCAGTCCTTTGGCTATTAGGATTTTCTCTGCCCTTTTCTCTCCTCCTCCTCCCCTCTTCTCCTCTGCCTTCTTCCCCCTCCTCTTCCTCTTCCTCCTCCTTGGTCTTCCCCTGACAGGGTTTCACTGTGCAGCCTAGGCATGCTGACCTTGTCACCCGCCTCCTCCAGCCTCCTAACTGTGGGTGTTACAGGCTGCCACCACCATATCTGGCTTCTTTATTTTTTTTCTCTAGATCTTTGATTTGAAGAAATTTCATTCAGTTGTAAAGAAAGAACCCCTCCCCCATTTATTCAACTCCTTTGGAATAGTCACGGTATCGAGTCTCCTTCTAGTCGTTCTTGCCTGAGGATTTTCCACGGTACTTTGCGCAGTCCCTGTGGCCTTCCCTGTGGTGGCCATGAAACTACACTGCTTCTTCTTTCCTGAGAAGCACATTGCTGCCTGGACTTCCCCACCTCCATGCTCCACCCTCGTCCACACTGGCCTGAAGTGACATCCTGGATCTGTACATTAGCAAGGCTAACTGTGTAGGCACAGAATTTTTCTTTAGGGCTTGAGTTTGGTGACTACATAGGGAAGACAGACCCAAGTCCCTTGAGGGAGTGCCAGGTCTAACCTTAGTTTGTGCTGGTAACCAGTTCTGCCAAGATCCATGTTATCTGAAGGACTGTAGCCATAATCCAGTGTTGACACCGGGAACTACTTTGGGTTTCTAGGTTTGCTGTGCCCAACTGTTGGCTGACATGCAGAAGACAACAGTGAGATGCAGCAGGACCATGGACTTGGACTCTGGTCTTATTTTGTCACATGGGCAGGTCTCATTTCTGAAACAGGTTAATAGACAGGTTCTTGGACTTCCCTGTCTCAGGACCCTGGACCCAAGCCTGCCCTCCCCCACCATTTAGTTGTCTCAAAGTTAAGTGTACATGTTCCAGCCTTTGTCTCATGGCTTTCTACAAATTGTAAGATGGCCATAGGCACAGTGGACAGGAAATTAGATGTTCATCCCATTTGTCCAAACTGTAAATAGCTGTTCCACAATTTATAAATATAAATTTCAAAATATAGAGGATTTATACTGTGGAGGATTTATACTTATTTATGCATCCATGTGCTTGGTAACACTTGGCAAAGGCCTGCAGCAGGCTGTTACAGCATGGCAGGCATGCATGAGAGAGAAAACCACTGATACTGTAAGTCAGGAAGCAGAGAGGAGAAGAGGGTCTTGTAAACTGTATCTAGAGAAACCTCCATCTAATGTCTTGAATCTAAAACAAAACAGAACAGCAGTAAAAACCACCTGACTACATCTCCCATTCCCTCTCAAGGGGGAAAATGTGGATCATTTTTGCCCTGGAACATTCTAGCTGTGCATTGTGGAAAGCTGGGAAATTGCCTCAGAGGCTCAGGGCATTCTGCCCAGGGTGTACTGTAAGTTTGCAGGCAAGGTTCAGTAAAGAGACTGAGGGAATTTTAAGAGGAATTCCCAGCAGTGTGGTGATCTCAGCCCAAGCAGAAGGAGGAAAAGAGGCAGAAAAACAGCACCAAAGAACAAAGGCCTGAGGAGGGGTCAGTAAATAACTGAGGAGAGGTACCCAGGGAAAGATTAGGGTAGCAGGTATTTGGTTCTGTCCACATGCTTCTCAGACAGTTCTAGAAGAACCAGATGACTCACTGGCAAAGACATCCCCTGTTTAAGGTGCCAATGCTGAGGGCAGGGTAGGAGCAGGCTCTCGGCTCCACTGTGCATCCTTACTGATGAGTCTTGCCTTACCAGCCCGATACCCCCCCCCCCCCCACATCTCCCTGTTTGTTCACCCTAAGTAAGCTCCAGTGTAGAGCTGAGAGCTGATGTGCGCACAGAACAAAACACCACTCTTCCTTTAGTGTTCTATGAGGGACACATGCATCTGCTCTGAGTGTGGCAGATCTCACAGGGTCTCAGGAGGTCTAAGAGTGTTGGGCTTGGGTTCCACTCACAGCTCTGACAGCTTAAGTTCACTTAACTTGGAAATGGAGAAAGAGAAACACTCATCTTGCTTAATGTGGAGATAAGCAACCTGCATAACTCAACAGTGTCTGACACACAAGAGTGCTCTATAGAAAGATCATTTAATAAAACTCAGTGAAAATACTCACACACTATGGTTGGAAATGTACAATAGTATAATTACAATCACTTTGAAAATGATTTAGTGGTACATATTAAAACTCAATCCATTCACAGATTATGACCCAACAATTCTGTTCTTAGATATTTTCCCAGATAAATATTCTCTCAAAAGCATAAGTGGTAGTTACCTATGAATGTGCAGCAGACTCACATAAAGAAATGTGTCCACAATTTAACCTCAGGATAATGTTATAATTTAATTATTAATGTTTAACATTGTATTATTGCCTTGAGATAGTCCAAGAATAAACAAGTTGTTATTTCATACCAACACATGGTTTTCCCTACTGTGAACAACCTGAGAGGGAGTTCCGTGTTCTGTGTTCTCTTGTGATTTTTCTCATTGGCACCTGTACAACTGTCTTTTGAGCTATCCTCCAACTCTGGCCAGAACAACTGCCTTGTGCAAGAAAAGTTTAATTTTATCCTCAAATGTGTTAAATGACATATTAGATTAGAGAGAGAAATGGTAGATTGAGACCAGATTACAATAAAGACATATTCACTTGAAAAACAAGCTAATGTGTCCCTGAAAGTGATTTACTAATTTCAAACTAAAATTTATTTACCAGAAGATTTTTCAGTTCTGCTCCTGTTTCAATTCCAAGAGTCTAGGTAATGATTCCATAATGGGATTATAATATCAGGGGCAAAAGATGCCTTTTGATCTGACCACATCATCAAGTCACTCTGAGATGGGATCAACACCAAAGACACGCTCGGCAGGTATGAAACAATCCAACCGCTCTGTATCTTCCTTTGTTCAGGCCCGTGGGGGGGGGTGCAGAGTATCTTTTCCCATATAGTCTTCTAGAAACTGCACCCCACAGGGCGGTACTGTACAATTTCTCTCAATGGTCCTTTACTGGGTATTGTAATTGTAAATATTCACAAAGACCCTTTGATACTATTATAGAAAATGATGAAAACAGAAATAAGGACAAAACATGGATGTGTCTAAATGAAAACACATTGGAGACCTTCTGAGAACTCAGAAATATATGTTCAGAATTCTAAATAAAACCTAGTTGGTTTAGCCTCTGCTTTGTGACACAGAGACCCATTGCTGGCTTCTGATACTTCCCAGCTGACTTTGGGCCACCATTTTGGATGAGGTTAAGTGAAGATCATCTGATCCCAGTCACAGAACATTGAAGGGATCCTAGGGAAGCACCCTGGAGAAGCCTTTCTGGGGCTTTCAGAGGGCTCTGCCCATAGTCCCCACTGAGGTCACCAGAGAGTGGACTGTCAGTTTCCCTGAAGCTGAGTGAGAGCAGTGTCCCTCGGATCCTGATTCCATGGATACCAATGTCTAGGAATGCACAAGTTCCCCCTGTAAAAGGTAAGCTGTACGCACGCTCACATGCAGTTTAGTCATCTCTATGTTACTTAGAGTATCTAAAGCAATGTAAATGATATGCAGATAGCAGAATGGTATCATTTTAATGAATAAAAAATACATATACTCAATACAGAGGCAACTGTTTGTCATTATATTTTATCCCTGTTTGGCAAATCTTGGGGTAGGAAGTCCTCAGATATGGAAATCTCACTGTGTATGTTATAAGTTATTTTTTAGTACTTCATGCATCAGATAGGGTCAGTGCCGTACGTAATGACACAAAAACTGTCTCTTACGCTTTAGAGCCAGAATCTTCCTGGATGCCTCTGACTCAACAAAAAAAATGATGGCAATTTGAGAGGTTTTTTTTTGGGGGGGGGCATGGAGTTAACCACAGCAAATTTTCTAGTTTTTGACTTAATCTGAAATTTAAAGTGGAAAAATTCCAAGTTACCAAGTGTCAATTCATATGCTGTTACAGGTCACCAGATCTTGTGAAATCTCAAGGGGAGTCTGAATTCTCCACAATGTCTCAGAACAAAATTAGCTAATCCTCTTAAGAATAACAACTAGTAAACCCTTCAGACTGTAAGGAACTGCTATAAGAACTTTGTGTGATCTGAGTCATATTTTAAGTCTCTAAATGTCCCAGGAGGTCAAAAGCTATTCCGATTTTTCTTGCAAAGGAGGAAATCAAGAAGAGATAGGAGATTGTGAACACCACACAGCTGAAAACAAATCCTTGGCTTTGGAATGCAGTCAGCCTGTCCCAGAGCACATGCTCTGTTGCTTTCCAGGACATCCCTCTGCACATTGAACACCGGCAGTCCTTCTGTGGAGTGCTGGACAGAAAGAAGGTACCCACTGGCTGCTCAGTACCAAATGTCTCCAGTCCAATGCTTCATTGCTCTGCGTTTCTCGCCACAGTTCCGAAGTTGCAGGAATTTCATGGATCACTACACCACTTTAATCTCCTTGCTTATTTATGTTTTTATAACAACTTGATCAAGAGAGAATTTATAAATACACAATTCACTTATTTAAAATGTGCAGTTTGGTGGCTTTTGTACCACACAGAGTTGTACAGCCACCACAACCCTCAGTTCAAGAACATTCCCAACCACCCAGTAAGGAAATTCTACACCTGTCCCCTCCTGCTTCGTTCCCTGCTGCCTGACAAGCACTGGCATTTATGTCTTTGTATTTTTTTTTATCATCAGCCTTTCATAATAATTGAATCATATAGCATGTGATCTTTTGCATCCATCTTCTTACTTAGTATGATGTTTTCAGACTTCATCCATATTATAGCATGTCTCTGCACGTCACTTCTTTTATGGTTTTCTAAATCCATTGTCTGAATCCACCGCATTTTATTCACACATACATCATGTGATGGACATATTTCCTCTCTAGGATATTGTGAATAATGCTGCCATGAACATCGATGTACAAGTTTTTGTGTTTTAATTTCTCATATATATATACACAGTAGTGTAGTTGCTGTGCTTCTGTTTAACGTTGTGAGGGCTTGCCACACTACTTTGGTCTTTGCTTGTTTTTTAAACAATTTATTTTATTTTTATTTATGAGAATGTGTGTCAGTATGCACACATATGTCTATGTGTATCAGTATGCACACGTATGTTCAGGTGCCCAAGGAGGTGGCAGAGGGGATCAGCTCTCCTGAAACTGGAGCTAAGAGATGGTTGTAAGTTGCCCACATGGGTGCTGGAGGCTGAACTCAGGTCATCTGCAAGGACAGCAAGTATTTCTAACCTCTGAGTCATACCTCTAGCCTCTGTTTTTTTTTTTTTTTTTTTTTTGCTTATTGATAGAAAGATGTTTCCCTCCTGCAATGAAAACAAAATGGTTCTGCTTAATAGGAGCACCTTGACCTTAGCAAAGACACCAGATGTTGTCTTCAATAGTCAACATCTGGTTGGCTATGCACCATGACTTTCCATATTAGAAACCTAGTAGAATGCTTGCGGTAACTGTCATTAAGGCTTTTAATGAATACACAAAGCAAATTTAATGAACGATGCAAGTAACAACAGGTTATAGCTGTTATAACTGCAGCTCTTCTAAGTAGCCTATGAAGTAAAATATTATTCAGTTTCAAAACTCCTAAAATGTTGTAGAGTTTCTTTAGATTAATTATAGATTTCTAGAGGCTAACATTTTAAAAACTATAAGACTGATAGCCATAATTATGTCTGTGTTATTAACTGGGAAGAAGAGCTAGGAAGAAAAGGTGCTGTGGATATTGCTCTGTATAAATAAAATGCTGATTGGCCAGTAGCCAGGCAGGAAGTATAGGCAGGACAAGCAGAGAAGAGAATTCTGGGAAGTGGAAGGCTGAGGCAGGGAGACACTGCCAGCTGCCATCATGAGAAGCAATGAACATGTTAAGATACACGAACCATGTGGCAACTTATAGATTAATAGAAATGGGTTAATTTAAGATATAAGAGCATTTAGCAAGAAGCCTGTCATGGCCATACAGTTTATAAGTAATATAAGTGTCTGTGTGTTTACTTGATTGGGTCTGAGCGGCTGTGGGACTGTCGGGTGAGAGAGATTTGTCCTGACCGTGGGCCAGGCAGGAAAACTCTAGCTACAGAAAAGGTTTAGTTTGAACAAAATACAACAAAACAAACAGAAAACACTAACTAAAACAACAAAAACTTCCCTAAGTAGAAAATCATTCAGAAGAAACTGAGGTGGATCAAAGATGTCCCCATTGGGGGTGCCACCAGGAAGAAGGAAATAGGTCAGGCTGTGTTATTTTTCCTGGCTCTGTGTACTTATGACACTATTGTTTACATTTTCTACAGGTACACAGAATTTGTTTCCAGATAAAGTGTGATATGGGCTAGTAAATATTAACAGAAAAGAGAAATGAGGAACTGTTCTAACACAACATTTTTATTGGGTTTTCTTAAAAAGGTTCCCTGTTGCAGAGAGCCCAGCTGTTGGTGAGCATGGAAATGAATTTGACTGTCTACCACCCCACCTCAGAGACCAGTAGTGGGGACACAGGGAACAACCCAAACCAAGAGACAGACCTGGGGCTGCCTTTTGTTAGTGTTATCTTCAAAGCACAAATAGGTACATTTATACTCATCATAATAAATGATGGCCATTGTTTTTTAATGATAATTATAGTTTGTATGGTAATGACCTTCCTTAATGAAAGAGTTGCGTGTGTGTTTCTGTGTGTGCATGTGTGTGCACGTGTATGCAGTCTTTTTTCCTATAAATAGAAACCAAACTGATCAATTTGCTTTAGTATAGTAAGTTTAAAAAATGCTTAACCAAAGGATGTGTTATATGATTCTGAGTAAGGTGGCTTACTTTCTTATTTGGATTAAAGTTGTGAAAGAATTATTAGGAACACAATGGAATTGTTATAATTTTCAAGGAACCCTCCCGGCTGAAGGCTGGGAAGAGCGTCCTGCGCTATCTGCCTAGCCCCTCAAGTCCAGTCATCAGTTGCTCACAATGGTCTTCATCCCTGTGGAGAGACTAACCCTGTAGATTTAGCAACCAACCCAGGAGCTGGATTTTACCACACTGATCACGTCTTCCTTCTCTGTGTCATACTTGAACGTTTTGGGTCCTGAAAAGAAGTAAATGTAGCCTAGAAGAGATAAAATTGAAATTGTGGTTACTAGAGATGACATGTGGATCCCTAAGGGATAAGGTTGCTGCTTTCTGATGTGCTATCAATGAGGAACTGGGGGCTATTAGAAGGCAGCGAGCTTGTCTTCTGCACAGCTCTGGCAACCTATCACCTCTAACTTCTCAGGACATCCCTCACCCCATCCTTTGCATCAGCAGGGTAAGGTCTTCACTTTGGGTCATGCGATAAGGTGCCCTCATCATGCTTTAGGATGTTTCTAGCCCTTTCTCCTTTTTATAGATGTCAAACGTCTGACTGGCCTTCAGAACCAGCTCATGTCTCATCAGGACCTAGCCAACTGCTACGTTTGGCCCCGCTGTCTCAGATCAATGACTTCTTGAAGTCATTGTGAAGCCTATTAACACCAGTCAATATTAGAGCACAGACTGTCTTATCTTCCAATAGGCATTTCCCAAGGATGCTCAACATTCCATGAGAACAGATGCCACATTTGGAATATCATTTACACTTCTGAATACTGTCTGTCTCTGTGCTACACACTCAAGAAGGAATTAAATTGATTTGATTTGTATATAACACTCACTTCATATGACCTCCTCAGCTATGTGCCAGATTTCAGGAGCTGGGTAATGAAAAGGTAGAAGATACTGGGAAGGCTCAGACTACAACTACTGGACTAAAGCTACATTGTGGTACTGTTTTTGAGAAAGATTCTCACTCTGTAGCCCAGGCTGACCTCAAACTCTTCATCTATGAGCTTCAGCCTCTTGAATGCTGGATTATAGGTCAGAGCTGAACTTCTTGTGTGTTCACTTGAGAAAGGGTCTCACACATCCCAGGCTGTCTTTAGACTTGCTATGTAGCTGAGGATGATTTTGAACTTCCCTTTCCCAAGTGCTTGGGATTACAAACCACATGCCTAGTTTTATTGTGCTGGGAATTGATCCCAGGGCTGTGCACAATAATTAGGTCAGGGTCAGGGTCAGGGTCAGCTACATCCCAAACTTAAAGCTATACTTTTAAACATACCTACTAGTAAAAGGAGAACCACCATTTTATTTTTATTTACTTGTTTTTTCTTTGAAATTTTTTTGAGCTGAGGATCGAACCCAGGGCCTTGAGCTAAATCCCCAAGCCTTACTTATTTTTTTAAATAGAGGATTTTTAAAAAATAATTCCTCTTTCTAGTATGTAACCTGGCTATTTAATTTTACAAAATGACTTAGGAGCAAAATAAGAAACAGTGACTCCCACTGAAACCCATTTTCTATCAAGCTAAAGCAGAGTTCAGATTTCTTGTTGTGATTTCCCAGGGATCGTTTCTGTGGAGACACTCACCATTTAATTCCACAGCGGCGTCTACCTGGCCACTCACTCCTGAAAATTCTTCTTCAGTGTTCTTTGGATAGTCTTTTTCCATTTTCTTTTTTCTTTCATCATAGCTGGAGGAAATATTATTTCACAACTAAGTTACTGTTGAATATAGGTGACATCAAGGTGGTCAGGAATATAATTAGCCAGCTCTGATTTTGAACATATTTGAGATCTCTCTTTGTCTCTGTCTCTCTTAAATGAACAATTGAATGTGTGAATATTCAGTACATTAGAACAGAGCAAATCTGTAATAACAGCCTTTAAGTCTTAAAAAATGGCTTTTGTTGCATTTGTTCTTCGACAGTTTCAAACATGCACATTTTACATTCTGGGTACTAGGACCCTGCACCTTCTCTCATTCTTCCCATGCTTTTGAGTTATCCCACCTTGCAGAACCGAGGTGGATTCTGGGGGATAGGCAGTCATTGTCTTTAGTTGTATACCCACTGAAGAGCCCACCAGGCTCTAAAGGACAGTTCCACATGATTGTCACATAGGAGCCTTTTATCTTTGAAATCAGGTCACTTTAATCCCACTGCTCTTTCCTGGAAAGAGATTAGGATTCCAGCTCTGAAAATGGTCAGTGTGTCTCTTTGCTGTAAGAGGCTGTGAGTCAGCAGTACTGTATGAGCTCAGCATAGGTGGAGATGACTCCTCAGCAAGACTCTGTCTAAAGTATGAGAAAGTCCCTTCTTTAGGAGCACAGAGCTAAAGCTGGGGCATTCCCATGTGCGGACCTCACTGTAGGTCTGATAATTTTTTTCTCTGGGCTATCAGGTAGTTTCCAATGGCAGATTATGCCCACTATCCCCTGAAATGTGCCTCTGCCTCATGGGACAGAGGAAAACAGCTGTTGAGATCTGAGGAGAAACGAAGCCTTCACAAAGAAGTGTTCAGGCTGGTGGAACTGAGGCGTGCTGTTCTCTAGAGTGCAATGGGCAGGGGAGAAGATAATGCTCCCAACATATCAACAGATCGACTATTATGTACTAGTATTCCACTGAGACCTTTGATGTAGGACCAGGGTTCTGTGTCACTGACACAAAGTTATCTGATTTTTGTTTTTGCTGAGTAAAAACGTAATCATCAAGTTTCTGGTTACTGCCTATTTCCATCATCGTTTCACAAAGAAGGAAGCTGGCTCTCACCGAGAAAGGCAGAAAGATATAAGTTGGGAATAGAAGATGGTTCTTGCCAATGACCTTCCCGGTGCTGTCATGCTCCCCCTTTATGCAAAAACTTGGTGATGGTCTTGCCCTTTGTGGACAGATATTTGGGGATTTCAGTGACAGAGCAGAGAGCATCATATCTATAGGTAAACGACTTTGGGCTTGGCTTTTCAACTTTTTATCTACTCAAGTGTAATTGAAGGAATATGAGAATATCTCTGAGCTGTAAGCCTTCCTTTGGAAAAGAGACCCCGTGAGAATAAGACAGCTCACACACATGCACAAACATACTCCCATATGCCACTCTCCAGAGCCTCAGGTGGGAGGGCCAGACAAACTCCAGTTGTAGACCTTGTGGTTTATTTTGATCCCAAGAATGACTGATTCTGGGTTTTTAGTATGACATCTAGCAGATTCTATAATTTGATCTGAGATAGTGTACACCTCCTGTCACCTGATAAGCCATCAAAATGACTATTAGCTGATACAGAAAATATTTTTGTAGATAATCAGTATGTGCTATAATATGTTAAAATTGCTGCTTTATTTTCTCATTGCTAAAGTCTTGTCTATGACACCTGATACCAAATTACAAATAATTCTCTGTAAGTATGGCCATTTCATTCATAAACATTTGCCCCATCATTTAATGTGGATTAAAGGATATAGCTGTGAATTGTTTCCAGTGACTTAGTGATATCACAGTACGGAGATATCCTGTGTAGATTTTCAGGTGGACCTTCCTCTCCACATTTGTAGTTGAAGACTAATGTTGGCAAGGGCCTGCACTTTTGTTTAACTGAATCTAACACTGTACTTACAATGTAGGTTTGTCAAGCACCTCTGTTGGCATGGCCTTGTTCTTCTGAGACAAGGTCTTCCCAGGCTGGCCTTGAACTGGTCATGTAGCAGAACTCCTGATCCTCCTGCTTCCTCTGCTCAGTACTGAGGCATGTGTCACAACATTCCGCTATTTCTGGTATGTGTACTGCCAGCTTCTGTATACTTCAGTATACTCTTCTGAGAGTCACATGTAGTGTCCATACTTACTTCAGTTTTATGGCCACATAATATTCAATTGAAAATTGATCACATTTTATCTACCAGTTCAACACATAAAGGTAATTTGGATTGTTTCTATGATTTGATCCTTACAAGATGTTGCCATAAATACTTGTATATAGCTCTCATTTCCTTTTTGAACATGCCTGTGAGTATAATTTGAATCTGATGGAGTTCTATTGACCTTTCTCTGGTATGGAAGATAGTCTTCCATTGTGGCCCCATTAACTCCCCACCCTATCAGTACTTGTATGAAGGTCCTGACTCACCTACATTCCCAACAATACTTGAAAGGATTTGGCTTTTTGATTAGAGTTTCTAATATGTATGAAGTGACATCTTGTGGTTTGGTTCATCTTTATCCAATGACATTGATGCCAGCCACCTGTCCATGTGTTATTTGAGCATTTGAACACATTTTTTTGAGAAATGTCTAGTTAGATCCTTTTGTCATATTTTAACTGGATTGTGTGTCTTTCTAGTAATTGAGCTATACGACACAAGTCATTTGTGAGGTCTGACTTACATTTTCCACTCCCTATGCATTATTACACTTTCTTGTAGTGTCCTTTGAGCAGAAAACTTCTTAATTTAATAAGGTCCAGTTGGCCTGATTTCAGTATGTGTGTGTGTGTGTGTGTGTGTGTGTGTGTGTGTGTGTGTGTGTTTATATCTAAGCACATGGTGTCAAATCCAAAGTAAGGGAACTTATATTTTTCTCTAAAGTTTTTTTTTCTCATTTTAGCATTTATCTGTAAGGTATTTAACCACTTTTGACTTAATTTTATTCACGCTGTGAAGAGTCCAGTCCCATGCTTTTGTGTGTGGCTCTTCACTTGCACCAATGGAGTTAGTTGATATGTATTGCCACCCCACTGAATGTCCTCAGAAGCTTGTGAGCCAACTTACCATAGACATATGGGTCAAATTCTAGACTCCAAATTTTATTCCACTGATGTATATGTCTGTCCTTATGGTGGTCACACTTCTCTGTTTGCTGCTCCTTTGTAGTGGGTCTTGAAATCAGGAAGAATGGACTGTGTGTATACATTTTCCTCATTCCTTCTTCTTCCCCCAATGTTTGAACTATTCGAGGGCCCATGAATTCTCATGTGAAGTTCATCCTGTCACTTTCTACAAAGCAGCAAGTGATACTCTGAAACTGTGCTCAAGCTGCAGATCGGGTTGGGAAGTAATGGTGTCTTCAAACTATGAGGGCTTGCAGCCCATGGACAGGTAGCACATTTCCATTTGGAGCTCATGTGTAATCTCTTCCATTGAGAGTTCAGTTTTTGAGAGCATGTTTTTCAATTTCTTTTTAGTTTACTTTTTAAAATATTTTAGTCTCTTCGATGCTATATTATGTAGTCATTTATTTTATTTTCATTCGTTCAGACTTGTTGAGTGCATTTGTTAGTTCTAATAGTTTTGAGTCTTAATTACGTCTTTCTTTGGAAAGATTAAATCATGCACAGGAGAAACAGTTTGACTTTCTCATCTAGATAGCTTCCATGTCACTTGTTCCTGCTCCACTGCCCTGCTTGGCACTTCCTGGAAACACTGAAGAGTGGAGAGTGGGGTGATTCTCTTCTCCAGTTCAGGAAGTTTCTCTCTATTCTATTCTATTCTATTCTATTCTATTCTATTCTATTCTATTCTATTCTATTCTATTCTATTCTATTTCTGTCATGTTTTCTTTTTATCATAAAATAGTGCTGGGTTTTACCAAACATCCTTTCTGCATCCAGGAAGACAATCCCATGGTTTTTCTTATGCTATCAGCACAAAACATGACCCTGTTTGATTTCTAGATATTAATATATTCTTACATTTCCATAAAAATCCCTTCTTCATCTTTGTGTATAATTATTTTAAATACTTGCTGTATTTCTAGACAGTACTTTTGGAGCACTTTTGGTTTTATATTTACAAATGAATTTCTTTATTTCTTCATAATGACTTTGCCCAGTTTTGGCGTCAAGGAATTGCTGGCTCATACAGCCTGCCGGGTGTTGCTTTCGTCTATGTTTTAGACAAGTTTGTGAAAATTTGGTATTAATTCTTCTTTAAATGTTTTGGTATAAATCACTGGTGAATAAACCCTTCCAGAGAATTTCTAATGTAAAATCATTTGTTCAGTATTATTTCAATTTGAAATATTTAGCATAAATTTTATTTTATAATAATTTGTAATATTGTTCTTTAAAGATTTATTTTATCTTAATAAGCATATGTGTGTGTGTGTGTGTGTGTGTGTGCATGTGTGTACACAAATGTGTATGCATGCATGTGTGTGCTCACAGGTACCAAGGAACATTTTTAAGGAACAGTTGATCACGACAAAAACTGTCAATTATTTTTATAAGGTTAAAGGAACTTGGCCAAACACAGGCACTGACAGGGTGTCCAAATGCACACAGTCTGCACAGATCTTGTGTGGCAGCAACCATCAGGCATGGCTAGTGATCTCTTAAGATGCAGTGGCAAGTGTGGGCAAAGGGAGCAGAGTATAGGAGGTACTAAACCGAGAAACAGGATGGTTGGTCTGGAATTATCAGGAATTCTAAAATAGGGACATGTTTTTGCTTTCAACTAAATGTCTTCTTATTTAAATAAAATACTGTTGGGCATGATGGCACATGCTTGTAGTTCTAGCACTCAGGAGGCTGAGGCAGGAGGATTGCTGAGTGAGGCTAATGTGATCTGCATAGAGAGATATTGTCTAAAAAGACACACCCACCTCCTATAAACAAAAAACAAAATACTGTGTCCATAAGCCACTTATCAGAAAATAAAGCAAGTATAAAAGCGATATGCTGTGATTTCCTATCCAGAGGACCTGGGTTTCATTCCCAGTACCCACATAGTGGCTTGTAACCACCTGTGACTCCAGTCCCAGTGAATCCAGCGTCCTCTTCTGGCCTCCACAGACACTGTATGCACAGACATACAAACAGGCAAACCCACCATATACATAAAATAAAAATAAATCAATCTTAAAAAGAGAAAAAGAAGGAAGTAGCCCGGAGTAGTGGCAAATACTTGCAGTAGCTCCTCTATCAAGCTGGCTCAGCAGGGGAAGGCACTCGCCTCCAGCCGACAAGCTGAGCTCCGTCAGCAGGACCCATGTGTGAGAAGAGAAAGGTGACTCCTGAAAATTGTCCTCTGACCTGAACATGCACATGATGAAATGCAAATCTCCCCTCCAACAATTAAACCGATAAAAATAAAAACAAACAAATAAATCTGTCATTGGTAGACATCATGTAATTGGATTCTATTTATTTTTAAATCTAATCTGATAATCACTGCTATGCTGTGTATTACTGATGAAGTTAGATTTGTGCTTGCAGTCTCATCTATACAACATATACATTTTTCTCTGTCCCTCCTTGATGTTGTCTTTGTATTACTGAAAACTTTCTAAGGTAGCATTTTAACTTTTTAATATTTTCTTAAGTTATTTCATTAGTGGCTATTCATGGGCTTACCATGTATATCTTTTTGTTGTTGAGTTTATTTTATTTTATTTTATTTTATTTTTTTACAGAGTCTCATGTAGGCCAGGCCAGCCTCATATTCACTGTGCCACTGTGGGTGGCCATAACCACTTTCCATGTGCTGAGATCACAGGCACACTCTACGCCCAATGCCTCATCCATGTACACCTTCACTTCAAACACTCAGCTTCCAGGGCTCAGCTGGTCAAATGCTTGCCTTGCAAGCCTGGGCATCCAAATTCACTGCACAGCACCCATCTGAACAGCTGGGCACTGTGGCACATGCTTATTGTCCCAGTGCTGGGAAGGCAGAGACAAAAGGTCCTGGGGCTCACAGGCCAGCAAAGCCAACTTAGCAAGTCCCAAGCCTGTAAGACTTAAGAAAAAAGAAAAGGTAGATAGTCTGAACAACACCCAAGACTGTCCTCTGGCCTCCACACACACAGACACACTGTGTATCTGTCCTGAACAAATGCACACACACATATACATATGCACTCAAAACTCGAATCAAGACCTCAAACAGAGCCTCAGTTGTGTAGTATCTTAATTCCAGTAAGATAGAGATTTACCCCTAAATAGCTCTATTTTATTCCCATCCTTTTTGAGATTTTGTAACATACAAGCTGTAAATAATTTTTAAAACTATAATTTTAAATAATTGCATGTTTTGTAATAATGCTGAGGGACAAGAATGCAAGTATCTATCTGCATTTTTCTTGTTACATCAGCCTTCTTGTTTAATTAACACTATCTGCGAATGTGTGTTATCATTTGGCGTCACTTCCATAGCTCAAAAAAGTTTTTCTTCTACACAAGCAGTGGTAATTACATGTGTGTATCTATATCACAGCCCACAGTATGAGTGTATGCGCATGTATATATGTCAGTTAAATAGATTTTGACGTCCGTTAAGAGATGAGAGAAGAGAAAGCACATTTACATCTTTCTGTTATCACACAATTACAGTTTCTGGTGCTGTGTGCATGTGTGAGTATGTCTGTGTGTATTATTTAGGACCACTTGCCTTCAGCATAAATAACTTCAGTATTTCTTGAAAGGCAAGTCAATAAGCCACAAATTCTCCCAGATTTTGTTTCCTTGAGAATATTCTGTTTCTTTTTATTTATCTATCTTCCATCCCATATATATTTTAAACATGCTCTCACTATGTAGCTCTGGCTGGCCTGGAACCCACTTTGTAGACCAGGCTGACCTTGAACTCACAGAGATCCTTCTGCCTGTGCCTCCCAAAGCTGGGACCAAAGTCTTGCACCACCATGCCCAGTCTCTCTTTGTGTTTAAATGATGGTTTTGCTGCATGAAGCATATCTGGCTGGGTTACTCCTCTGAACACTTTGAATAGGATTTCTGTGGTTTGTGGTCTCACCCTTTGACTTCCAGTCATTCACATTGCTGACAGAGAGCTATTTCTACGTCACAAAACATGTTCAGTTAATCTCTTATTTAAGATATTTAACAATACTTCCTTCTATAGAGTCTATGCGGGTCTTTGTAGAAAGTCATGGGTCCTCCCCATCTGTTCTGCCCTGCTTGTCTTGGACCAGGTCGCCTTGAAGGAATCACCTGCGGTTTTCCCCACACTAGCAGCCTATTCTTCTTGGGGCTTTTACTGAAACTGTTGCCTCTGCCTGGAAGCCGCGGCCCCGCCCACCTCTGCCTGGGGTTCCCCAGGCAGCTCTCAGGAGGCAGCTGTCGCTTCTCTGGGGACTCTTTCCTTTGCTATCACCTGTTTCCTCTTTGATCTGGCTCCCTGAAAGCCACACCGTACCTCATGAGGATGCTCTTGCACTTGAACTCTGTTCATCATTTATCTATAGACTTGTAGGATGATTAATGAGGATATATCAGGTGACAAGCAGCACACTTTTTTTTTTTTTTTTTTTTCTCTTTCAGTTCGGTAACTCTGTAAAGTGAGCACAGTTTCTGCTTCTATTTTGCAAATAAAGAAATAGAGAGATTTCCTGATTGCTGCTGGTCAACTTGATGTGGATACTAGGGCGCCCTTGTTCCTGCTGGTCAACTTGATGTGGACACTAGGGTGCCCTTGTTCCTGCTCACACCTCTTGTTTGTCTTGTGTTTTCGACACTGGGGGTTAAACTCAAGACCTCAACCTTGCTATGAGAGTGTTGGGGATTGAACTGAGGTCCTCACACTTGCAGGGGAGTGCAGAGGATTGCAGTCAAGGTTCAAACTTGGTGCAGTTGTGCACTCCTGAGCTATGTCCTCAGCCCTGCTGCACACGCTTAGCTGGAAGCTACGCCTCCTTTTGAGTATCAAGATTCCAGTATCGAACTTAGGATGTACTCACACCCAATAACTAGGTTTAAATCAGGTGATTTCACAATGAGTTGTTTTAAGAGTTCACAAGTAACTTTATACTTTACTATTCCTGCTTTTTCCACTTATATTTCTCTATTGTAACTAACTATGCAATCTTTAAGTGAAAATATCTTCTAGTATTACAGAGGCATCCATAAAGGAGAATGTGGAAATGTGTCCTTTATGCAGTGAGGCCTCAGCCCACCATATAGACAGCCTGTATTCTCACTGCCAGTGTGAGGGTGGGGCCTGTGGACTTGTAAATCACTCCACACGAATTCAGAAACCATTGATCATAACAAAGAATGATGGAGACATTGGCACTCCCACCCCACGGAACCCCTTGACACCATCTTCCTGTTGGCAGATAAAGGAGAGCACTGAAGGGGAGGAATTAGCCATCAATAATGGAAGAAGAACAAAGAGAGAAACGTTGGCTGGCTCAGTAGGGCCTATTAGAGAGAAGGGAAAGAGAAAAGGAACAGGTGTGTGGGAAACAGCCTTGCTCAGCTGTGCTTAGTGAGTTAGGCATCAACTTCTTCAAGAGTTCTTCGGGATGTCCCCCAAGCACTATGTGTACTACTTCCCTGTAAGTTGTGACTGGGTGACACGTGGTCCCTCTTAAGGCCTAACCTAAGCTGCCCCAAGCTAACCGCAGACCCTTATGGCGGAAACCTTCATTCTCCTGTACTTCATTCACTAAGTCTGACCCAAATCCCAGGGACTCAGGGAGTACTTTCCCCACTCAGAAGCATAATTTAACTTTAATTTTGTATCACAACCTGAATTAGCCTGGAGACTGAAACAGAGCCTAACAAATGACTAAGGCGAGGAGGTTGTGACCCATGCTCTGTGGATACTCGTGAGACCCTCACTCCCTGACTTGAAGCGTGTGGCGTATTTTCGTGTGGTCTTCTGGGTATTTTAGTGTGGCCCTATGCTTGGCCTGAAACTTCATTTGTTTCTTTTGCCTTCTCCAAATTTTTCTTTTTAGAAGAAAGAAGTATTGAATAAACTCCCACCAGCCATCCAAATCCTGAGGCAACCCCAAGAATGAAAGCCTCATGTTAAGAAGATGATGGCTCAGTGTGTAAAGGCGCTTGCTGCTGAACCTAGCACTTTGAGCCCAGTTCCCAGGACCCCATGGTGGAAGGAAAGAACTGACCCCCACAGGCTCTGATCTTTGACCTCTGACCTCCACATGTGCACTGTGGCCTGCATCCTCCCCTTTGTAGAAAATAAACAAAAATGTAACAAAATAAAACATATAAGGACAAAATGTCTGAAGAAACTTGGATCCCAGTGACCATGGAGTCACTAGCCCTCAGGAGATCTGCTCAGCTGTTTGATGTATATGGGGGAAAAAAAAAGCCTTAAGTATCGAAGCCACAGTGATTTGGGGCAGGATGGGGGCATCCCTGTTACCTGGAGCTGACCATACTTTCCAAGCAGCATAAGGGTTAGTGTGACAATTGCAATGCTGTACATGAGGCTTTGCAAAGCTTTACCCACAGGGCTGTTAGTAGGTTTTATCCTGGACTTCTCAGCTGGAGGTCAGTTGTCTTTAAATCTGCACACAGCAGAGCACAAAGGAGCAGATTCCTGTCATGCATATGCGCGTCTACGCTTTGGCAACTGTGGTAATTTCAGTCTGATGTCTGGCTTCCAGCAGTTCAAAAGGAAGCTCCTTTGATCTGTTCTTTGACTTCCTTGCTGCCCAGGGGGATACCGAGGTTAAATTAATGATTTGTTAATGACCACAGGTTTAAAGGTGACTACTTGTCAGTTGTGATGGGGTTACTGTCACTGAAGACTTTCACTTTCTGAGCTCATTAACACTTAAATCAGTGTCCCAGATCAACTTGGTAAGGGATTCTCTCTCTCTCTCTCTCTCTCTCTCTCTCTCTCTCTCTCTCTCGCTCTCTCTTTTCTGGTTTTTCTGGTTTTCCTACACAGGGTTTCTCTGTAGCTCAGTAACTCACTCTGTAGCCCAGGCTGGCCGGGGATTCTCTTAATCTAGATTCCTGAAGACTCTTTCCTGGGCTGTTGAGATGGCTCAGCAGAGAGAAACATCCGCTATCACAACTGACTAGAATTAAGTCCCTAGTGCTCCCATGGTGGAAGGGGAGAAGTGAATCTGGTGAGCTGTCCTTTGACCTCCACATGGTGCTATGACATGTGTGCTTCCCAGTAAATACAAACAGTAAGTAAGTAAGTAAGTAAAGAAAGGGAGGGAGGGAGGGAGGGAAGGAGGGAGGGAGGGAGGAAGGAAGGAAGGAAGGAAGGAAGGAAGGAAGGAAGGAAGAAAGGTTCTTCCTTCATAGATGGTCATGGAGATCCAGCTCAATGCTGCGATGCTATTTCCACTGAGAGCATTAGAGATCATGAAACCAGAGACGCTTTCCTTCCCTAATCCCTAATTCAGAGAGAATTTGAGACTTCTGCCCTTACCAAACTTCCATTCAGCATACTTTACCGAGGGTTGTGGTCATAGACTAACATGAGGAGAGACTATGATATTGCAGGTAAGTCCTCCAGTGAGATCAGACCCTGAGCACTGAGAAACAGATTGAACAGTCCTCATGTGTACTCCCTGAACCCCTGCTCAGACAAGCATCTACCCATCTGGTTAATGGAAAATACATCATGGAAACTGGGTTACTTACCCATCAGCCCACTGACCTTGTCAGCACAGTGTTGATTTTAGAGAAATCCTGAAGAGCATACGCTAACATGAAGATACTGATCAGTCCTTTGATGAACTTCAGGAGTATGTTTCAGATAGAAAGTTCTGAGAGAAAAGGAGCTGCAGAGTGGTTTATGTTGTCCCTGCAGCCACAGTTCTCTTAGGAAGTACACATGCTTTGAGCAATGCTTCCAGGGCTCCAAGTGTCTCAGAAGAGTCAGTAGGGTCAACGTTTGTTTGGATTTTCATAAAATTAATAATAATAATAATAATAATAATAATAACAAATCCTCGTGAGATATGTGTGTGCTCTGTGTTACTTTCTTTTGTCCAGATTGAGAAGGAAAGTATCAGTCAGATGGGAAAATATAAGAAAGAGGGGTTTTTTCTTATCAATTTCTTCTGAAAATGGTTAAGAGAACTAACATAAAATGATGCCAGGTAGAAAGGCATACACCTTTAATCCAGCACTTGGGAGGCAGAGGCAGGAGGTTAACTGAGTTGAAGGCCAGTCTGGTCTGCAGAATGAGTCTCAGGACAACCAGGGCTACACACAAAAACCCTGTCTCAAAAAACCAAAGAAAACTAAATGATAGATATATGGTAGATAGATAGACAGATAGATGATAGATGATAGAGAGATAGATAGATTATAGATGATAGATAATAGATAGACAGATAGATGATAGATGATAGATAATAGACAGATAGATGATAGATAGACAGATACATGATAGATAGGTAGAAAGATAGAGAACGTAAAATGAGACAAAAGTTCTCTCTAAAAAGCTGGGTGCTCTGCTGCCCTGATTTCCTTCAGAGCCTCACATGGGCACATGGTGGTTGTCTGTCACAGCCACCTGCCTAGAACCTGGTTTTGTTTCTTGTTTGATGTTCATGGAAATGAGCAACAGCAAGGAGAGAATGGAAGCAGGGTGGCCGTGTGGGTGATCTTTGAGGTGCTTGGCAGAGAGTCTCAATCAGTTCCCAGTACCAGTCAATTAAAGGCAGAACCTTGGCAGGTAGCTGTGGTGTGGCCCCATGTGCAGTGACGGGACGCTGGGTCAGACCTCAGACAGATTACAGACCCTGCAGGCCAGCTATGGAGTTAGACACAGACCCTCCCCGGAGACTTCTTTATGTTCTAATGTGGGTAGAAGACTTCTCAGCAGGCCCTTCCTTTAAGCAGAGCTCTCTTCCAGAGCCACATAGTGACTTCCTCCACTGTGACCCCCACTGTAACCCCACTGTGACCCCCACTGTGACCTCCACTGTGACCTCCTCACTGTGACCTCACTGTGACCTCCTCTCTGTGACCTCCACTGTGACCTCCTCTGTGACCTCCTCACTGTGACCTCACTGAGACCTCCTCCACTGTGACCTCCTCCACTGTGACCCCCACTGTGACCTCCTCCACTGTGACCTCCTCACGGTGACCTCCTCACTGTGACCTCCACTGTGACCCCCACTGTGACCTCCACTGTGACCTCCTCCACTGTGACCCCCCACTGTGACCTCCTCTCTGTGACCTCCACTGTGACCCCACTGTGACCTCCTCCACCTTTGCCTCTGATCACAAAGATTCCTCTGATCTCATGCAATGGTGGAATCTGTCCCCACTCAGGTATCTCTGTCTGGTAGTGGTGAACCAGGAAGCACTGTCAATGCTCTTTCAGGCCACTGGGGCCATGTTAATGAAGTCACTGAATTGTTAAGATGCTGGTCCTAAAGACAATCAGATGGTTGACTATAGCTCTGTATCTTAAAGACCGCCCCGTGGCTGACAAGTCAGCAGCCTGCTGTCAAGTCGCCTGCCCTAGTTTTTGCAAAAGATTTTCTTCTTCCTTCCCATCAATTGCATGTGAAGAAATGAAGGGGTAAGACCGCACCTGTAGTATTCCTCTCCCACAAAGAAAAGCGTCTTCTGAGGCTTCTTGAGGTACACCGCAGCATCTATTCGCTGCACACGCCTTGGGAACCCAAAGTCATAAATTGTCCGGGGAGGACCTTGCATCTGGAATCCTCGTGTGATCCAGTAGTGGGGACCTGGAAGCAAAGGCTAGAGTCCACGGCAATTCTGTAACCCTCATCAAGTCATTCCCTCACGAAGACACTCTATTATGGATGGTAAATGGGGCTAGTTCATGTGGATATAGATATCTAGTCACTCAATTGAAATTGTAATAGACTTCAAACTTCCCTGGAGGAAAGGCTGTATTTACACCCTGAGAAAGCAGCAACATTGATACATTTGTGTCTTCTTAAGCTTAACATCTTTTTGTTTTCAATGTAACTTTTGTTTGTAACCTTCTCTAACCTTCACATACACACAAGGAAGAGGGATAAGTGACATCTAATGATGTAACTCACTTAAGTTGACAACAGTCTTAGGTATCAGTGAAGCCTGGCAGTAGGTGTGTTCTGGGTGGCTTTGCTTGGCTATCTGTTGCTGAGATTGGTGTTATTCCAATCACTTTGCAGATGAGAAATAAAATCTCATGGCAGTTGGATAATATCTTAACATTATTTAAATAATGAAAGGCTGAAGCCAGAGGTTGAATTTTTGTGTCTCCCGAAATCACAGGAGTTTGTGTCCCACTAGCTGCTCTGTAGCAAGAATTTCAATTAATTCTAAAGGACCTCACTAGAGTGTGTCATGCTGTTCCGAACAGAGAGGCCAGGGACTGGGTATAAACTTCTTACCCCTGGCCGTGTAGTGCCTGCTAAACTCAAAGGCTGGTCCTGAGGACAGCCGTTCCTTCCATGGCTACAACAGTCTTGAGTGGCATTTAGTACCTAATCTGCCCCAAGACCACCAAGTAACACAGGTATGGCACCAAGGCTCTGCTGTATGTGTCTTTGAGGGATCTGCAGATACCTTTGAAGAAGAAAGCAAGGCCCCGCTCTGCCACTTCATAAGCTGCATCCACATTGGACATGAGCTGGGGGAAGGAGCTGGTGATGGTGCTGGGCCGAATCCCTGCTGCCAAGTGCACCTGCCTTCTCCAGAAAATCCTATTGGGTGGGCCAGAAGAAATCAACATCAAGGATTGGTTGATGATACTATAAGCCACATGGCAGAGAACATTGTGAAGTCCCCCATGCCCTTTGCCGTGTTTTAGAGAGTAACACGTTATATTGCTACTACTGTTATCACTATTATTATTATTTTTGAGATAGTGTCTCATGAATCCCAGGCTGGCCTCAAATTCATTAAGGATGACTAAATTTCTGGTGCTCCTGTGGGCTGGGTTCCTGGTGTGCTGTCATGTCTGGTTTTCATCTTTTAACCTTATACACCATTTCTTCCTCTTTCTCATTGTATTAGCACCTCTGAGACTTCATTTATGTGAAGATGTTCAAAACAGAGATGGTGGAGCAGTGGGATATTCATTAAACATGCATCCTTTACTCCCAAAGACCACTACATACAAAATTCTCTTTTGTATTCTATTTTAGTGTTTCCAGGACTAAAATCTCCAAAAGAAATTGCAAAATGAACAAGGAACTAGGCAAAAATTAAAGTTTCTTGTCATCTGAAGTAGTGGGACGTAGATGGGCAACTGTGGTACACAGCAGGATAGTGTTAAGAGGGCAGGCAGCCCAAACATGGCTCTGAAGCTTTTCCCAGGTGTTATTAGAATCACAATTTTCACACCAAGTCTGTCTTGATTTAGCTGTTGCAGATATTGTGAGGACTAACCTGAAGCAGAGCAGTCATCTAATTCAAATGTTTGTGCCTCTGGAGACACAGAACTTGATAAGGTCTGGTGGTAACTTTGGTTGTCCTACCTAAGGCTGAGAAGTACTCTCAGAATTAGGAGCAGCCAATGTAAGAAGAGACTTACCATGACTCACAATATCAGTAATCCCCAAGATAGGAAACTCTGTTTTACACAGTTCAGCTACAATGTGCATGTTTCGTGCAGTGCTGTATTCTTTATAGTGTTATCTACTACCTATGTAAACTATCACAAAAACTTCCTCATAAGCTAATGGGTGAAGAAAACTCACGTTTGGTAGGTAATAAAACAACAGATTCAGCATATTAAAGCAAAAGATGAATTAAAATTGAACAGAGAATTTAAAATGAAACTTTTTCCAATCTAGAGACTTGTTGGTCAAAGACAGGTTAGGACATACAGGAACTATGTAATAGAGCACATGGATGTCAACAGTCCATAATCTAATCTTTGATGAGGAAGGAAAAACAGTAGAACTTGATATCACCAACCAGCTGATATTTATTGCCACGATTTATCTTTGTGCACCTGGTAGCTAACATAATCAAGATTCAATAAATATTTGTCAGCTGATGCCAGAGGGTTGAGCAGAATACATTTGATCAATGAATTTCAGTTTATGAAATGTACATATCCTGTTTCTACAACTAATTCATTAAATTTGATATTAACTTACTGATAACCTCCTGGCCTTTGCTCTGTGCCTATTCTGGAACGCCGGGGGCAGGCAGGACCATGTCTTGCTCATCTTTTTATCCTGGGGCTTACCATAGTGCCTGGCACATCTGACCTGTCTTGTTTGACTTTTGTTCTTTTTTTCTGGGAATTGAATTCTGGATCCTGCTAAGTCATAGAGCTACCCCCCAGGCTGAATGTCTTTCTTAAAATTTCCCTCATTTCCCCCATGTATGGCCCTTTTACTTCTGATAAAGATTTAGGCAATCTAGATATATAGGCATATAAAATAACTATACAAATTAACAATTTACTGATGATAAATCACAAAGAATTTCAACTTTTTTTTTTTTTTTCGAGACAGGGTTTCTCTGTGTAGCTTTGCACCTTTTCCTGGAACTCATTTGTTAGCCCAGGCTGGCCTCAAACTCACAGAGATCCACCTGGCTCTGCCTCCCAAGTGCTGGGATTAAAGGTGTGCGCCACCACTGCCCGGCTTTTTTTTTTTTTTAAGTTATTTATTTATTCATTCATTTATCTATCTATCTATCTATCTATTTATTTATTTATTTCGCCACCACTGCCCGGCTTTTTTTAAAGCTATTTATTTATTTATTTATTTATTTATTTATTTATTTATTTATTTATTATGTATACAGTGTTCTGCCTACATGTCTGCATGCATCCCTGCAGGTCAGAAGAGGGCACCAGATCTCATTACAGATGGTCGTGAGCTACCATGTGGTTGGTGGGAATTGAACTCAGGACCTCTGGAAGAGTAGCCGGTGCTCTTAACCTCTGAGCCATCTCTCCAGCCCGAATTTCATCTTAATTTGTTTGGCATACACATAAATTTTTGTCTTATCACTTATTAATGATAAAAAACAAATGTGCCCTCCAATGAGATGTTTGATTAGCTAACATAGGACAGTTCAAAGATACGTTAATTTGATACTTCCATAGGAGAGATGACTCTAGGAACATATTATAAATCATTGTTTTCTATAAACTTTTATAAGAGCAGAAAATGTATGTAGCATAATAACACAGAAATTCAACAGTCTAAATTTGAGTGGCGGTATTGGGCGGGGTCCATTGGCATAACATGCTGAGATACTATGCCCCATGCAAGCTGTGCAGACTGCATGTTCAGAACCAAGGCTGTGGTAAAATCACACACTTCAACATGGGTGAGGTCTGCCAGTCACACCTGAGATTCATTACACGTTTGATTTTTAACTAAATTTTTGGTCACTGCCTATTCAGAAACTTTTTACGGTTGACAAGCTTTGCTTCCTCTACATTTAGCTCCCTCCAATTGGAGTTGTACCTCTCAGTTCAGAACACTGTGATCATCTTTTCCCTAAACCTGCCTAGGCAGATCCATGTCTGTCTTTCCCTTTCAGGAGATGTTTTCACAGACAGTCACCGCAGTCCTGCTCAAGCTGCACCAGAGCTCTTGTCTCCTTCCATATTAGCCCCACACCCTCCTGAGTCTGCTTCTCTGGTATCCTTTTCCTACATTCAGGGGGGAAGAGGTGTCTTTCTCCTCTTTTGGATGCTCCTAGTTGCTGACTATTCTTTTGGGGACAGGCAGTGTGGTACAAAGAGAGAAACAGGATGCAGAAGACATGCAGACATGGCCTGCCAGCATTCCTGGGAATAGTTAGGTAACAGGTATCAGAGGAGACAAGTGATGGCTAAAAAAAATCTCTAGTTTCAATAACAAAGCAAACCAGCAAACTTAGCAGAGCAGAAAAGGAGAAAGTTCAGACTCTATCCTGGAAGCATGGTGTACTTTGGGGAGTTCTCACAGCTGCTTGCCAGACTGGAGCCATGGCCTAAGACCTTTGAAAATCTGCAGTGTGTTCCAGTAACAGACACTTTAAAGAGAAAAAAACCAAGGAGAAGGAGGTTAAATGTTATGCACTGACAGAGGAAGAGGGGGTGCCAGGGAGACCCCTCTTTTTGGCATTCAACCAGAGCAGATAAAAGATGCCATTTAAAATGGTGGCCTAGCCACCTGAGAGGAAACAGACCCTCCTGGAACCATACATCCTTGGGACCCAGAGCAATTGCCATGGGAGTGTATGAGAACCCTGGCCAGCTGAATACTTCTAGACAATGAGGAAGACAGTTTGAGTGAATGAAAGCCATATGAAATTGAGTGAGGTGGAGGTCTGGACAGAGCTGAGGTGTGACCAGTACTCAAAACCCATTGTGGGAAGGACTGCCCAGGGATGGGACCAGCGTTCTCAGCCAGACTTGAGAAGGCTGCATGAGCAGTACCGAGAAGCCTGAGAGCTGGGAGGATTGTAGGCTGTCCAGATGTATTTCCGTACCTCTTTTTCTTTCCATTCCACCTCTAGCCAGGGCTGCCTCACCTTCCCGACCTTGCCTTACTGTCCTTCTGCTCTCTTCTTTACCACCTGCACACAAATTGCCAACCCACACTGCCTTTTCCCTATCTACTCTCTAATTAATTTCTCAGCACACACAGTATTGTTGATTGCTCCTTTACTTCTTAAAATAATTGATGTTGAAGGAGCAGCTGCATTTTAATTGGCATTTACTGTATTTTCAAAGACAGGCTATCCTTTGATTATGACTTTTTGCACACAGCAGTTCACCCTTAGGGCAGTCCTGGGACTGAGGCTTTTGTGCAGAGTGCATGGGCTGAAGGTCTAGCTACTGAGCTACACACTCACCTAGCAGAGGAAAGTGATAACTTCAACTCTATTATAACTAGCCCCTCTTGAACATTGCAAACATGTCCCCTAAAAGAATAAGGGGGATTTTAAAAAAGAAACTGCTTTATAAACCCTGATAGGCACTTATTATGTATAAAAATTTTAAAGACATATTTTATTCTACAATAAATTGACGCTATGTAAAATTTAAAAGATTTACATGATCTGAAGAACCAGAGTATTACTATGTAAGTTTTAAGTACGGTGTTTACCAGACAGGTAAGGTTCCTTTGAAACTTGTTCCTGAAAACTTTGAATTATATACCATCACATCTGTGGGTGAGAAGGCATTCATTTTGGGGTTCACTAATCAGATTACTTCAGAGGCCCAAAAATCAACCATGCATTGTCTAGTTCACTGAAGCCTTGAAAGCGGAGCTTATAAAGTCAGGTGTGGTTTAAGAAGTCAAGTGTATGCACCAGAACCCTAACAGTTTACACCCCTGTGAGGAGCAGGAGCATGCATAAGCCATGACTCATGACTGAGAAGGATGCATCCTTACTCAGCAGTGACAGAATCAGCGGCCTTGGCTCACCATCTGTCTTTTTGTCTGGATTCCTTTTTTTAATTTTCCTGACACAAGGGTTCTGTCTGTCCTGGCTCTTGCTCTGTAGACCAGGCTGACCTTGAACTCACAGAGATCTGCCTGGTTCTGCCTCCTGAGTGCTCGGATTAAAGGCATGGGCCGCCGCCGCTGCCGCCGCCGCCGCCTCCACCACCCCCCAGCTTTCTTAATACATCAAAACTAGTCTAAGCTAGCACCCCATTCACCACCTGCTTTAGCACATCCCCCCTCCTGCACACAGCTCTGTCTCCTGAGCACGTCCTCACTCCTGCACACAGCTCTGTTTCCTGAGCTTCTGTCTTGGATTGATGAAAAAAACTGAGAGTTTCCAATAGCCTAGGCTGGCCTCAAAACTCATTATATAGCTAAGGATAACCTTGGATTTCTGATCCTCCTAACTGTACCTCCCAGGGCTGGAACTACAGGTTTGTACCACACTGCTGAGTTTACAAGGTACCAGGGATTAAACTTGGTAGGCAAATACTCTACAGCCTATGCTACATCCTTGCCCTTGATTTTTGAATGTTTCCTCTCATGAGGTGTGCCAGGGCACATCTTCTTCTGTAACTTTTGAGAGTACGATAGTTCTTGGTACCCAGTGTGGACTCGATGGACACTCTGAGTACTTGGAAACTTTTTCCAATGAAGAAAAAATTACACACATATTCCTGGGGTCCTACGTCTATTCTGGTTCTACTAGATCTCCTCTGAAGTAAAGGTGAGAATATGGGTGAATATTGCTGTCTCTATTTTCCTCCATGGAGTCACAGTGGTATCATGAAGACAACATGAGACTCTGTCAGAAGCCAGAGCACGGGGACAGAAGCTACCTATGATGACAGCTGACTGACACTGAAATACCTGGAGGCCTTGAAAACGAGTTTAGAAAGAGCTTTTCACTAGAATTACCTATCTATGCATGTATCCATTTGATCACCTGTCCATCCACCCACCCATCCATCCATCATCTTTTCACGCATATTTGCATGCATTCACACATCTACTCATCTTCACCAAATACTGATGAGCCTTTACTGTTCCTTTCACTAGGCACATAACACCAAACAGTAGCCAATACACTTGGGCTGATGCCTAGGGAAGCCAAGCTGCTGCCTTTCAACTTCTGTCTTCACCTGTACATTGGGGGTTCTAATCTCTACCATGAAAGCAGTTAGAACAAATACTGCAGCTCTTAGGAAAGCACTCAGAAGAGCACCTGACCACAGCAGATCCTCCATCCATAGTTGTTTGTGCAGTCATGTATTTCCTAAGACTGCGCTGTCTGCCCTGTGTCCAGTCAAGGGAGCATTTCTGCACACTCTTCAGCTATCAAGACAATGATGTTGGTTAGTGTGGGCTGAGGCTTGGGGAAGTCTTGGGCTCACCTATCCTTGAAGAGCAGAAGCTCCTTTCCCAGCATTGTTACTGCATCAAAGGATGAGCTGGAGTCGCAGAGGTCAGGGATGGATGGCTTGTGAGGTGGAATATGGGGCACAGTGGGTTTTCCTGGGAATGTCTTCCGGGGTCCTAGGATTCAAAGTGTAAAATGATGCCAGTAACTCAGAGCATGGACACTTCTACTCTTGAGAACACTAGAAGTCTGCATTCATTCCCTCTGCAAATGGCTGTGTCTTAAGTAAATGGCTTCCAATGGCAGGCAGACCTAGGCTTGAATATCGGCTTCCCTAGGTGTTAGTTGTGTGATATAAAAAAAAAATTTATTAAGGCCATGGCTACATCAATTGTAATTTGGGAGTGGTACTAGTAGGACCTATCTGTGAATATTGTGTGAAACTTAAATAATACCTGAAAAACCATTAAAAGTTGACTACGGAAAAGTCAGTTTTGTCTATGAGTGTGGGCTTTAGTAGGTCAAATATGCTCCAGTATACAGACAGTACAATTTGTACTTGGTGGGTTGTAAAAAAAAAAGATGGCATAGAGTTGGGAGGAGGCTTTGGGAGTCCTGTGAATAGGAAGATAGGGGTGGTGTGGGAAATAAGTATGATCAGAAGGCATTGTATACACATGTGAAATTCTCAAAGAATTAGTGAAAATATTATATAAGAAGTAGTTGCTATTTTTTACTGTTACACATAACCAATCTGGTAGCTAAAAACGTCTTAGGATCCCTACTGTCTTTAACCTTCAAAACTCTCAGCTGTGAAATAAGAATTCATACACCCTTGGCATGGATGACAAGTGTGAGCAGGTGTCATAAGCAACAGATTGTCAAGTGCTAGAGTGAGCTGAGACCACTTATCTGTAAGTGTGTGTGAGTGTGTGTGTGTGTGTGTGTGTGTGTGTGTGTGTGTGTGTGTGTGAGTGTGCAGTCCTCCCTGTGTGTGTGTGTGTGAGTGTGTGTGAGTGTGTGTGAGTGTGTGTGTGTGAGTGTGTGTGAGAGTGTGTGTGTGCAGTCCTCCCCATGTGTGTGTGTGAGTGTGTGTGAGTGTGTGTGAGTGTGTGTGAGTGTGTGTGTGTGTGTGTGAGTGTGTGTGTGTGTGTGTGTGTGTGTGTGTGTGTGTGCCTTCCATCTTCCAATGCATAAATTTTATAATTTCTGGAGGAAAGAAAAGACAGCAACGCTTTCAACTGGTGCACATACTCCTCACAGGATGTGTCGCTCTAGCTTCATTTCCATCTAAGAAGGGAACTCTGGGAAAATGCACTTTCTCTAACCTGGAGGGGATGCCTGTCATTTTTGTGTTAGAAATAGTGAGAAAATCGTACCGTATAATGCTTGAATCCCTTTCACGTCATCCTTGGGGAGATGAAACCTATAGGGGTTCTGGTACTTGTAAGTTGGGTACATCAGTGCTGATGGGTCTGTGGAGTGGCCCAGGCCCAGAGCATGGCCAAACTCATGAGCAGCGACAGTGAATAAGTTGAACCCTAGACAGCAGCAGCAGGGAGAAAGCATCAACACAGTTTGCTTTTGTCATTTTGTCTGACAGGAGAGTGTGCCTATGTCACAGTTAGCTCTCCTTCTCATACCCGGATTCAAAGGCTGGTCTAGCACGTCTAGCACTTGGCTTTCCCGTCTTTAGTCTCTTTGGTTCCTTCACCCTTTGGGGGGATGGGGCAGAGGGAAACGCAAAACAATCCATTCTCTCATTGTCGTCGATGTGTGATAGAGGGTTTTGCAGCTAGTAATGGTAATGAAATTTATAATGCATAGATTTGGATCCTGAATACCTGAGTCACGTTCTGCTTTTACAGCCTACTCCATTTTGATACTATAAATTGGTTATGTGAAAAAAATCACTGAATAGAAATTGAATGTAGTACAATGCAATCAAATTATCTTCTGCTATAGGCAAATTAAGGGCTTACACATAAAGCTGAATTCAGTTATGAGAAGATTAAAGAAGGCTTTAAAATAAATCTGTTTTCATACAACTCGGTATTATACACATTTAACATTTTAATCAATGCTATGAGGAACTAAGTTCAGAGACTTGAAATAATTTACCCATGGTTACAGTTAGCAATTGGTGGAGCCAGGAATTGAGATTCTAATTTAAATGACATCAAAGCTTGAGTTCTAATGACTATACCTAAGTGTGTGAGGTGTACCAGTTTCCTTTTTCATTCATGTTTTACGTTTCTGATGATCCATATGGCATTCTGGGAACTTTATACCCTCTCCCATCACACTCCTCAGGGGAGTACTAATTCATTTCCTGTGGTCATTTTGAAATATAGTCCATTTCCACATACAGGTAAAGAGCCATAAACCTTGTACACCTGATTAAGAAGTAAGCTGTGCATTGGGATGGGATTGGTTCTATAGATTAAATGCCAAGAAACAGAGAGCAGGCTAGTCTATAGCATCAGTGTGGGAAGGTCTTCCCCTGTGTATTCCCTTCTGGATTTTTGGCTTACTTGTTTTTCATAGCCAGCCCCCCTAGTTAAAGGGTGGCTTGGAACGTTGAACCTCAAGGTTTCATGATGGAGGCCCAGAAGAAGGTACAATAGTTTCCAGGTTATGGTGAATTGTGCATATATACCATTCATTCCCATAGTCCACTTCTCAGCATTGTCGAAATGGGTGTCTCCTCCCAGGCCTTCTCCAGGTGCAAATGCATGGGCCAGAGTCCCTCGAGGCCCATCAAATGGGTAGGAATCTCCGTGATCTAAGTAGGAAACACCAGTCGGATTAAGGCATAGTAATTCTTGGGGTCACAGAAAGTGGGCAACATTCTCAACAACATTGACCCTTAGATTCACTTTTCAATATTCATCTTAAAGATCTATATTTTATTAAGTGTATGTGTGCGTGTCCCTGTAGGAGTATGTGCATATGAGTGCAGTGCCCAGGGAGGCCAGAAGAGGGCATCAGATTTCCCTGGAGTTGGAGCTACAGCACAAGTGCTCTTAACTGCCACATTGCTTCTCTAGTTTAAAAGTAAAATGATTGTTTTGTACTTCAAAGGAGAAATGCAAACAGATAAGACTGTTGTAATGGTTTTTATCACCACTCACAGCACATGGTATATAGTCACACAGCACAGATCACAGGGGAAAGAACTGAGGGACATTTGATAGCAACCAGGCCCACTGACTGATCACAATATGAAAGAGCTTTCAAAATCTGATTCCCCTGAGAGGGTTTTAGTAAACTGAATGCCTGCTTTCTGTTTGTTTTGCACAGTATAATTTAAGTGTCAAAAAACCAAAAGAAAATGAATTTCTAACTTTGATACCTGCACATGTAAAGCCTATGAAAGTAAAGGTGGTTAGGAAAATCCAGGCACCCAAAGCCTTGGGTGCTTTTTTCTCTCCTCCGTAGTTAACAGCACTCTGAATTCGACAGGAGAGGAAACCATCTGGAGGATGGAGCAGAAGCTACTCTTCTCAATTTCCCAGGATTTTGGTGACAATGCTCACTTTTTTTTTTTTTTTTTTTGAGATAGAGTTTCTCACAGAGATCCGCCTGCCTCTGCCTCCCGAGTGCTGGGATTAAAGGCATGTGCCTCCACTGCCTGGCTGACAATGCTCATTTTTTTTTGTTCACTTAAAAATTGGTATTTCTTTTTATTAATTAATTCACTAATTTTAAATTTATTTGCTTTGTATGTATGTATGTATGTGAGTGGCTGCACTCACTGTTATGTGGAGATCAAAGGGCAAAGTAAGCTAATTCTCTCCTTCCACCACACAGGTTTCTGGGATCGACCTGGGGCCGTCAGGCTTGGCAGCAAGTGCTTGGCTGAGTCCCCCCTGGCCCTGTCCATTCTTTTTAAAGCTAGCACTCCTAAATTCAGTATGCGATTCCTCAGGTCTCAGGTGATGCAGCTTAATCAGGTCTGTGTGTCTGAGGAGATGCTGCCCGGTCTCTAGTCAGCCCTTGTGCTGGGGACAGAATACCAGTTTGAAAGATAGAGAATCACAAATCAGTTCCATACCCCCGAACTTACCTTGAGTTACAATGTTCTGCCATTTCACCAAGTGCCCTTGATGCCTGGCAGGAATGGGACCTGCCAGGGGCCAGATTCCAAGGCCATTTCATGACTTTCTTGACCTCCTTCCCCACCCCACCCCCCAGCATATTCCCCGTAGCAACATCAGACTGGAACAAGCTCAGGGCTCAGAATGTCTTGAGCACTTAGCAACATTATCTGGGCAGGGGAAGAGGCAGAGACACTCAACTTCACTGTTGGAACTTGAGGTGGGGAGAATTTCAGGGACCTCTTGTTTCATCTATTTCCTGCATGTGTGTCTCTGCAAAGGGCTCAGAGCTTTACCAATAATGTTCAAAGTCATGTTCTACTTGGTATCAGGCTGTGAGAAAATGGAGAAGCAGGCAGGTAGAGGCAAGCTTCACATGTACTTCCCAAAGGTAGTGTTCAAGCATGGGTAAGACCTAAATGCTACTTCTGTAACTATTGCTGGGGGGCCTGGCTACCACAGGGTCCCTGGGGAATTGATTCCTCAGTGGGGACTCCAGGTGGGAGAATATTGGGTAACATGGAACCAGGTACCAGTGATGGACACTGGAGTCAGCCGGCCCCCTAGCCACTGGGAACATGAAAGCTGACAGAACTTGTCCTCTCCTGGGGCAGAGCCACAGTGAGTCTGTCCCACGGTGGAGGCTGCAGATGACAATCAGTGCTAAGATGGTCCCATTCTACCTTCTGGTAAGATGTTTATCTTTGCTGTGGTCTTGGCCTCTGCTTATCCCAATGCTGTGCAATGGAACCCTGTGCTGATGATGCCATAAGTCTGTCAAAGGAGCAAGTTTGGGGCAATTCTCCCTGGCATTAGAGCTAGGACCCAAGAAACAGCACAGTACCTCCGGTTTCAAAAGATATCATGATATCTGCTTCTCCAGAGTTTATTCTGATGAAGTTCAGAGGGACTGCAGTACTCCAGGCACGCAGAGCCATCTCTATGGACTTGTCCACCTCAGCAGGACTCATGGAAGGGGTGTACTTAGAGACTCTGGACAAAGGAAAAGAAGATGTGTGTGCTTTAGTGACAGGGGAGGGAATGCCCAGGCTGCTCACACACTACAGGCCAGGGTCTCCACAACACACACCACAGGCCTGGGTCTCTATGTTACAAGTCTTTCCCTGAATTAGTAGTTCTTACTCTGCTTTGAAACATCTCAAATTGTCTCATATCAAACAGGACACTACAGAGAGACCCAGAAAACAGAGACAACCCTGGGCTTCTGAAAGCTTAGTTTTCATTGTTATTTATTTGAGGGTTTGCTACCTCAATTCTTTATCAAAGGCCAATGAGATTTCCCAGAGTTGGGGAGTGACTTATGAGTGTCAATGTGTGTATGTGTGTGTGTGTCTATCTGTCAGTGTGTATGTGTGAGAGAGAGAGAGACAGAAGCAGAGACAGAGACAGAGACAGAGACAGAGAGATGCAGTTTCTTTAGAAAAATTTAAAATTTACTTTGAAAAATGTTTATTTTTATTTATGTGTATTAGTTTTTGGCCTACATGAATTATCTGTGCACAATGTATGCGAGGCTCATGAAAGCCAGAAGAGGACATCGGTCCCTCTGGAACTGGAGTTAGAGATGATTGTGAGCTGCCTTGTGGGTGCTGGGAATCGAGCCTGGGTCTTCTGTAAAAGCAGTCAGGTTTTCAACCTCGGAGTCATCTCTCCAGCCCCATGTGTGCTTTCCTTGGAGAGGATGTGTTAGCCTAGAACAGAATGCACACTGGGGTGAGAAAAGGGCTGAGCACTTCAGGAAGTTCCGAGTGACAACGTAGGAGAGCATAGTGATTTTTGGACACAGGTGTGTGGAAACAGCTGCCAGATCCTGGGGTTCCTTCTGCTCTGAAGCACATAGGTTGGGGTTCTGCCAGCAGGAAAAGAAGGTGAGAGAGAGAATTTCAGTGGGGACTCTGACTGGGCTGGAATAATGGCTACAGAAGGAGAAGGCAGATGTTTAGACTTCGGCAGCAGATCGGAAGCCTCTCCCTTTTCTAGCTTTGGCTCCAGCGTCTTACACAGATCAGGTATTCGGCAAATGGAGGGACAAAGGCTAGCTCTTTAGGAATGCTCCGGGACTCTCAAACTTTAGGATCCATGACAACTGTTTAGCAAGCTCGTTAAAGGTACTGGTTTAGTCCTGAAACCTGTATTTTAGCAAGTATCTTAGGTTATTCTCATGCAGGTGATATGATTTGAACCAGCATACAAGACCAAAATCCTAGGGTACTCAAAAGAAGGACCAAAAGAGAGGATGAAATTTGCTCAGTTCTGGACTGTTTAATGATTTCAAAATATGGCACACCCCTTTGCCATACAGACCTATGATTTAGGACCAGTTAGACAGCACCTCATCATTCCCTCTTGTTACAGGCAGAGCAACTGTAACAAGAGTTGATGATGTACATTGAGACAGCCAAAATAAAGATGGAGAAAAGAATAAGCCAGAGAAGAGGAGGTGGAGAAAACCTTGACCTGGGGTCTACGGTTTGAAAAAAAACACGAACTGGTGGTAATCATAGGCAATGTTCTTTGAAGACATGCTCTGCACTAGACAGGGTTCTAAGCACTTTTTAAGGTGATGTGTTGTCTAGGCCTCACAGTCCCGAGGCAGTCGTAATGATGGTGATCAAGGCCTGCACTCTGTTAGTAGGAGTCTGGTCCTGCTCTGTCTGCTTTCAAAGCCTGTGCACAGGGGTGCTCTGCTGTGCTTTCCATTGTAATCATCTGGTGTTGTTACAAGATGTGATTCTGACACCCAGGAGCTGTAAAGCATCAAAACAGCCTCTAGGGTCTTGGAGAGGAGTGCTGGTGCCAGGCAGCTTGTCTGGAAGGAAGGATGCCTGGGTATTGAGAGTTGTGTGGAGGAGTTTCAGGGCTGCATTATTTATCACAGACTATTACACATCTCCAAGTGTCAGGCTATCCTGATTCATGTCACTGCTGTTAACTGTGCATAGTCACAGCTTAAAATTATAGGACACAGTTGAAGAAAATTATGAAAAGATGCCATGAATTTACTTTTTTTTTTTTTTTAAGGTCTTAAGTTGTTTCTTAGGACTGTGGTTAATCCCTCACAGATGGCCATGTTGTTTAGATTTCTTTGTTTTAAGTGCCATCTTGTGGACGGAGAGTCCAGTAGCAGCTAACAAAAGTCTCCGCCAAGTTCTCCTTTCCTGTGTCTGATCATAGGGTTTGTCAGAATGGTTTAACAACCTACTTCCACAGGGAACATAACGCGCTGGCCTGCATGGCTTGATGGTTTCTGTATTGTAAATAGTGACCAACTGTCAGGGATGCCACATTGGCAATAGTCAAGAGGCCATTGTGGAGTGTGGAAACTAATCGGGTCAAATAAACGTGGATAAGCTTGTGAATCTAGATGATGGCCAAATGCAAAAAACATTTTGATTATCTTTGTTTTAAAATACAATTTAATTGTAAAGTTACATCATTGAATATAGTCATTTCTTAGCAACAAGGACATGAAGTTCTTGGAAACATAAGAACAGACCCCAGAATTCCTGCTGCTGGAGTTGGCTCCCCATATGGTAAGGAAGGTGCTCTGCTCTAACCTGCTGAAGTTTGCAGCAGCCCAGCCCTTCCTTATCTCCAGATTTCATCCAGGTGGGCTGATCCTGGGAGTGTAAGCTGTCCCAGATCCTGGCCTTCCCGATAGCTAGTTCTTACTGCTCAGACCACCCCCTCCCCACTCTCTCAGCCTCGGTTTTCACCACTCTGTGCTGCACACTCTACTCCAGTTTCAGAACTGTGCTTGGGCATTGGGACTGAACTGTCACTCAGCCCATCTCACTCAACTTGGTGGGTGGGTTTTCTGCTTGGAAATGGCCTAAGTTCTACAAAAATCTGTTGTCGAATCACCCAAAACGACACCCCTGGGGCCTATGTGAGGCCCCAGCATGACAGCGTCACCTGCCTCCTTCAACCCCACAGAGCCTGGGGCTGGGCACCTTGGGTGATGTACTTTGGTCTAACCTGTGAATGAGGTCTAACCTGGAATGGCTCAAGGAAGCTGGAGTGGGAGATTTGCTCTCCATACCCAGAGCCGAAGGAGGAAGGGCAAGCGCCTTGGGGCAGGTCTCCTCAGTCTAAAGAGGAAGATGCCAGATGTGGAGTGGGGCTTGGGGTTGCAACTACCTTCAACTCAGGGACAGGTGTTACTTCTGTATGACAGGCCAGCTTGACAGCTGCCTCTACTGCTGCTCCAGAGCCCACTGAGGCCTGTGAGCAGACCTCTTTCTCCCTGTTCATGTCCCCTAATACTAGAAAGGAGAAAGATGAGTTGTTCACCTTTATATTCCATAAATTGAGTATCTACTGTAGCCAAAGTCATCAGCAAATAATTTGTGGAATCAAAGAATGAATTGTATTAACGAGTCTTTTGCAGTGTATGGGGGCGGGCAGAGGCCAACCTTCAGTGTTGTTTCTCAGGAGACATCCATCTTGTTCTTCTGAGGTGGTCTCTCATTTGACTAGTTCAGCTGGTCAGATTAAAAGGTTATCAATCCTACCATGGGTTACTTAACTTGAAACTATTAGAGTTGTTCCCAGCTGATCAGGTCTGTAAAGGGGAAGGTGGAGAGTTATCCTGAGATTAGAGTTTTCAAACCAACAGCTGTTGTGGATTCTGCCTTTCATACAGATCAAAAGGAAGAGAGCTTGGAAAGAAAAGAAGAAGGTGAGGTGTGTCTTTCTCTTTGAATTGGGAAAGACTCAATCTCATTACCTGTATGTCAAAATATTTTTTTTCCATTTGGGTTCACCTGGGAAGAGGCGGTAGTTAGCCACATCAGGAACTCCACAGCGAGGCCGCTTGATCACATTCACTGTATTCTGGTCCAACTTCCCAGTGACTTGGAGGCCAAAGAAAGATTGTAGCTCTTTAATCTTCCTGACCATGGGCTTGCCTCCTCTGGCCACCATCTCACCAGCATGGGGGCCTCCTCTCTGTGTGTAATACTTGTCAAGATATTCCTGAAATGGAGAGGCAGGCTGATACATCCATGGTGTGGTTGGAGAACACTCCTACTCAGCTAAGATAGGGGACAATGTAAAAGTAGGGTATATATTCTTATTTAAACAACTTAGACATATTTTCATAGATGAAACAGGTATATCCAAAGTTATTAATGGTTAGCTTTGAGTACTGAGGCTTGTAGGCTGTTATCCTGGGTGTGTGTTTGTGGTATACACATGTGTATGTGGGGGTGCACTTGCTTGTGTGGGCTCATGTGGAGACCACAGGTTGATGTTGGCACATCATTCCTAATCACATGGTGTAGAACACATAATGTGTAATGTGAGATAAGTATTTTTCCCCAAGAGGACTTACCCTTCAGCCTCTCATAGACACACAGAGGGCAACTAGTTCTGGTAGGTTGTGGGTGACCTTTGTTTTCATAGGGTGGGTTTCCCGATCAGGTTTGCTATCCACTGAGGCAAAGAAAAGAAGCCATTAGGTACTAGGCTTCTTGCATATGAGGCTCAGGAAACCTTCTGGAACAGGGGTAGAATGACTGGAAGAGCAGCGTCCTTTGGACACACAGGACCACTGACAGTTGTGATTACACAAAATCTGTCCAGTCAATATTCCAGCATGGATGCAGGAACAACACACAAGTCTATAGTGATATTTTATTTGTACTGAAATGTGATTTTATTTGTATGTTAATAAAGTTGCCTTGGGGTCAGAGCAAGCCATAGCAGAAGCTGGCTGGTGGTGGTGCACACCTCTAATCCCAGCACTTGGAAGGCAGAGCTAGGCAGGATCTCTGTGTGTTTAAGGATACAGCCAGCATGGCAACACCCACCTTTAATCTCAATACCAACCATAGAAGACCTGGAGGTCTGTAGACAGGCAGTGATGAGGAGGTCATGTGGCTGGGTTTACAGCCAATGAGAAGGCAGAACAGAAAGTCTATATAAAAGACAGGACACAGGAAGTAGCTCTCTTGCAGAGAGGAAAGACAGAGCAGCAGTGAAGGGTAAGGCTTTCAGCTCTCAGCTATTGCTCTGACCTCTTGGCTATTAACTCTGTATTTGGCTCTGTGTTTCTTATTTAACAAGACAGTTACATCTACAGTGACCAGTGATGGATGCTGAGGGAAGGAGGGCCATTTTCTTTAGAGGTATGACTCCTTGTAGGTTGACCATCTTCCAGTGGATGGCCCTATGCCTCTGTGCATGTGAGTAGTGCCAATTAGATTTGGAGGGTTAAAAAAAAAGGAGAGAGAAAAGAGGACATGAAGTTGGGAGTGAGACTGGGCAAAAATCCAGGAGGGGGCAGAGGGGAGCAGTGGGGGATGAATATGGTCAAAATATATTGCAATCATGTACGAAATCCTCAAAGAAGTAATAAAAAATATTAATCTCCTCCCTAAATGATCAAGTTTCACCCACACATACAGACTTCAAACCCCTTAGGATACCTTGTTCGCCCTGTTGTGGACGTTAGATTAGGGTGGCCTGAACTGCACAGGGCTGTAAAAATGCAAGGTTGAGGCCCATGTTTGGTCCAGGAATTTCCCCTGTCCAATGCAGCTAGAGATTTAGAATCTTATATTTGGTTTAGTTGATTATTGATTATATGTATTATAAAAATGTATGAATAAATAAAATATTTCCACCTTAACCATAGATTTAATTATCCATAATTATACCTAACATATGTATATAGAAGCAAACTTCATGTTTTACAATAGGGGGTGTACTTCTTTTAGTGCTGGGGAGTTAACCCGGAGACTTTGGCTTGCTGTGCCAGTGCTCTGCTGCTGTGTTGCGTCCCACCTACAATATGTGACTTGTTAGGAAGGTTATTATATATCTATGTGACACAAAACTAGGTCCGTACTATGTCTTTGGAAGGTAAGTATTTAATGGCATAGAGAATGCTCTCAACGGAGCAGCGCACACGGAGTAAAACAGAAGAGCAGTCTCTATCAGATCCCAGCAATTTCAGAAGTAAAGTGTGTGCCGTGACAGTGAAGGGGAATGGGGGTGTCTGAGTGCCAGTGTTGGCTGTCTGTGGGCAGGGCAGTTGCAGACTAGTACTTTCTGTTTTGTGCTCTCTATACCCACAAGTTTTCTGTAGTGAAGTTGGCTGTTGTTATGTTCATGCTCTATTTCCACATTCCCATCCTGCCAGTAAGAGGAGGTGACTTTGCTGGCGACCCCCCCCCCCCCAAGAAGTTTAGCTAAGGAGCTAGAGGGAGGGTGCAGCAGTTAAGAGTGCTTGATGTTCTCCCAGAGGACCTGAGTCTGGTTCCCGGCACCCAGGTCAGTGGTTCCCAGCCACCTGTAACTCCAGCTCCAGGAGATCTGACTCTGTCTCTGGGCCTTTGTGAGCACACACATATGTGGCACACACTCATACAAACACATACACATAAATAAAAATAAATCTGAAACGAATTTTTTTAGTTCAGGACTTCCTATAGATGAAGAGCTCTGACACTTGGGGTGATTCTGGCTCAACCCCATCTGTGGCAGCAATTTTATGGGTTTTGTTGTTTGTTTTTTCTTTCTTTTTGAGGATGAAGCTATGTGGAGGCCTTCTGGTTTGTGTACGAACTGACGCTGTGGCAGCTTGAGTGATGTTTCAGTTACACTCCTTGGAGAACAGAGAAGAGCATCTAAGATCAGATGCTCTATTCCTGAAAGGGTTTCAGTTTTTCAGTACCTCCCCCTGCCCCCATGTTTGAGAGTGTGAATGTGCTGTACTCAACATTCTGATGTCTGCTTTATGAGATGTGACCACAGAAGGGGAATATTTATGATAAATTAGGCAAAAGACATACTTACTGCTATTATTAAAGTGCCATAGTCACCAACAAGGGCATAGGGAAGCCAAGTGAGAGGTTTCCAAAGACTCAACAATCAAGAGAAATAACACATTTGTATAAACAAACAACACATTTGTAAAATGGGCACCCCCCCCCAAATCAATACAAAAAGCCCTAAAAAATTCTCAAAATTTTAAGTGCTAGCAGGATCATATTGTGGAGGAGTAAATGATGACCCGAGACTTCCACTCCTGGCATGGGGGTTGTCAGTGTTATCATGGGTGTGGTGCCTGGCAGGTTGGCCTTGTTTCCCAGGATGGCCCCACACCTTTGAATGCATGGGCAGTGCTGAGTGGCTCAGAGGGCCATTTTTAAAAAAAGAGAAAGTGTGAGGTTGGGGTGAGAAATGTTGACAGGATCTGGGAGGAGCTGGAGGGTGGGGTGAATAGGGTTGAAATATATTGTTTGCATGTATAAATTCTCAAAGAATAAATAGAAAGTTAAAAAAAAAACCCAAACCTCAAAACCAAAACCAAGTCCTTGATTGCCTTATCCAAAGCCTTGCACTGAGTAGCAGGAGTTCATCTGAAAGCTATAGACTAAAGTATTAACAGTGCTTGGGCTGGAGAGATGGCTCAGAGGTTAAGAGCACCGACTGCTCTTCCAGAGGTCCTGAGTTGAATTCCCAGCAACCACATGGTGGTTCACAACCATCTGTAATGAGATCTGGCACCATCTTCTGTATACATAATAAATAAATAAATCTTAAAAAAAAACAAAACAGTGCTACATGCTGATTATAGATCCTGGGCATTGCTTTTTCAATTATAGTTTTTTTAAGTTTTCTCCTATGAATCTACACAATGTTTATAATGTTTTCTTTTCCTTTAAAATATGCACAGGTTTCCAAACCTATAGTGTTAAAAGTTTAAGGTTGAACTTAGTAGATGGGAGTAGAGCAGCCAGTTTTAATGAAATAAACTCAGAAGTTATTCCTACTTAATAAAAGGACAAAACCTTGTCACTGAAATGGCATCAAGGAGAAGGTGGTTTAGTGATTTCCTTGGGTAAAGAATGAAACACCGCTTCTGGGGACTGTCCTATGTTTCAAGTTAGGGAAAGCCTAGCACTCTGGGGACTTTCTTGCCAGAGTTGTTGACAAAGGGTTGGCATCCATTCTGGAGTCAAGATTGGGCAGTTAGAGGTACACTTAGAACTGCTCTGTTTTATAGGCAACCACTTTCATGCTGTCCCGTTGACAACTCCCCACTCTCTGCCCCTCCCTGCAGTTAAAGTCACTAAATCTTAGCGTTAGCTTCAAGCAGTCCTCTACCCACGTCTTTTCTAGTGTTTGACAAATGACAAGAACTTTAAGTCCCTGAGAAAAGAAATTGAAGGAGATGTCAGAAAATGGAAAGATCTTCCATGCTCTTGGATAGGCAGGATTAACATAGTAAAAATGGCTATCTTACCAAAAGCAATCTACAGATTCAACACAATCCCCATCAAATTACCAACACAATTCTTCACAGATCTGGAAAGAATAATACTCAACTTCATATGGAAAAACAAAAAACCCAGGATAGCCAAAAGATTCCTGTACAATAAAACAACCTCTGGAGGCATCACAATCCCCGACCTGTAGCTCTACTATAGAGCTACTGTAATAAAAACAGCTTGGTACTGGCATAAAAACTGACATGTGGACCAATGGAATCGAATTGAAGACCCTGACATTAACCCGCACACCTATGAACATATAATTTTTGACAAAGAAGCCAAAAATGTACAGTGGAAAAAAGAAAGCATCTTCAACAAATGGTGCTGGCATAACTGGATGTCAATGTGTAGAAGGCTGCAAATAGATCCATATCTGTCACTGTGCACAAAACTTAAGTCCAAGTGGATCAAAGACCTCAACATAAATCCAGCTACTCTGAACCTGATAGAAGAGAAAGTAGGAAGTACTCTTGAACACATTGGCACTGGAGATCACTTTCTAAATATAACACCAGTAGCACAGACACTGAGAGAAACAATCAATCAACGGGACCTGTTGAAACTGAGAAGCTTTTGTAGAGCAAAGGACATAGTCAACAAGACAAAGTGACAGCCTACAGAATGGGAAAAGGTCTTCACCAACCCCACATCTGACAGAGGGCTGATATCCAGAATATATAAAGAACTCAAGAAATTAGACATCAAAATGCTCAACAGTCCAATTAAGAAATGGGCTATAGAACTAAACAGAGAATTCTCCACAGAGGAAGTTCAAATGGCTGAAAGACATTTAAGGAATTGCTCAACATCCCTAATTATCTGGGAAATGCATATCAAAACGACTCTGAAATACCAACTTACACCTGTCAGAGTGGCTAAGATCAAAAGCACAGAAGACAGCTTATGCTGGAGAGGATGTGGAGCAAGGGGAACTCTCCTCCACTGCTGGTGGGAATGCAAGCTTGTACAGCCACTTTGGAAATCAATATGGGAATCCATCTCCCCCAAGACCCAGCTGTAGCACTCTTGGGCATATACCCAAGGAATGCTCAATCATACCACAAGGGCATTTGCTCAGCTATGTTCATATCAGCATTGTTTGTAATAGCCAGAACCTGGAAACAACCTAGATGCCCTTCAACTGAAGAATGGATAAAGAAAATATGGTACATATACACAATGGAGTACTACTCAGCAGAGAAAACCAATGATATCATGAGGTTTGCAGGCAAATGGATGGATCTAGAAAAAATCATCCTGAGTGAGGTAACCCAGACTCAGAAGGACAAACATGATATGTACTCACTCATAGGAGGATACTAGATGTAAAACAAAGATGACCAGACTGCTACACAACTCCAGGGAGGCTAACTAGAAAACGGGACCCTAGGAAAAACACAGGGGTCACCCAATGACAGAGAAATGGATGAGAGCTACATGAACAACCTGGACGACAGTGGGAGTAATGAAGGGCAAGATTTGAGGGAAAGAAAGCTTAGGGGAGCAGGAGATCCCAACTGGATCAAGAACAGAAAGGGAGAATGAGGAATAACAGACTATGATAAATAAAGACCACATGAGAACAGCAATAGGCAGAGTGCTGGAGAGGTCCCCAGAAATCCACAGTGATACATCCTCTGTAGACTGCTGGCAATGGTCGAGAGAAAGCCTGATCTGACCTAGTCTGGTGATCAGATGACTAAACACTCTAACAGTTGTCTTGGAACTCTCATCTAATAACTGATGGAAGTGGATGCAGAGATCCTCATCCAGGCCCCAGGTGGAGCTCCAGGTGTCCAACTGTCGAGAAAGAGGAGGGTCTGCAAGAGCGTGAATTGTTGGATCCAAGATTGCAAAATGCACAGGGACAAATAGCCAATTGAATGGAAGCACATGAATTATGAACCAACGGCTGTGGAGCCCCCAGCTGGATCAGGCCCTCTGGATAAGTGAGACAATTGAATAGCTTGAACTGTTTGGGAGGCTCCCAGTCTGTGGGACCAGGACCTGTCCTTAGTGCATGAGCTGGCTGTTTGGAACCTTGGGCTTACACAGGGACACATGCTCAGTCTGGAGGGAGGGGACTGGACCTGCCTGTACTGAATCCACCAGGTTTAAATGAATCCCCAGGGGAGTCTTGGCTCTGGAGGAGATGGGAATGGAGGGGAGGGGCTGGGGGGAAGGTGGGGGCGGGAGAGGGGAGGACAGGGGAACCCATGCTGATGTATAAAATTTAAAACACATAATAATAAAGGAAAAAAATTGTCCAATTTGAAAGTGAAAATAAAGAAAAGACAAATGAAAGTAACAGAGGCGGAGGCTTGCTTCTGCTGGCGCCCTGCGACCTCTTAGGACACTTAGAAATAGTCCTCCTTAGTGTCGCTGGTCTGAGGAGTGGCCAGGCTATGCTCTCTCCAACATTCCCTCTATCTCTCAGAGTCACCGAAGGAGATTCGTAAGGACTTTGGTGTTGTCTGAGTGCAGGCTATACACAAACAGCCCAGGGAAATTCTTCGAATTTCTGTACTTTAGCTTTATTTTGCCAGCTTCGGCCTTCCCAACTGTCTTAGCTACTGATCACACCAGTGTGAGGGTAACAATGTGTTTCCTTAACAAAAGAAGTGGGTAAGGAAATGATAGCGTACCTGTATTCAGAAATGATTGTGACTTTTTTGATAATTAAAATATTTTAAATATATATTTTTATTTTATGTGTATGTGTGTGTTCCTGAGTCAATGTATGTGTCATGTGCATGGGGGGGTCTGTAGAGGCGAGAAGAGGGCATCAGATATCCTCAAATTGGAGCTGCAAGGTAATTGTGAGTGACCATGTGGAGGTTGAGAGCTGAACTCTGAGTCAACCCTTTAGTACCTATTTGTAACTCTTTAAAAAAAAAGTTATGGAAATAGTTTAAAAGTCAAAACGTTTTTGTGGCATAATATTCAGTGAGATAAGTAGAAGCCAAAATTTAAAGATAATAACAATTAAAAAATTCTTTATTACAGAAAAGGAAGTGGTACCAATGGTTCCAGAATCTAGGAGTCTCTTTTGGATGGTTTAATTTTTCATAATCATGTGCTAAATGAGAATTTCTACTACTTTTAGAGACACTTTAGAAGCTTGTTTTCAATGTTATGTCAGTACCACTAGGTAGTTTCCATGCTCCAATAGGGTGAGTTAATGAGTGCTGACTTCATGACACTGTGGAGGTGAGGCCTCCTCAGTCCAAGCCACTCTTCAGAACTTTCCTCATAGTCTTTTCCTTGGCTGGCAGTGCGTGGGCAGCCTCTGCCTCTGGATCCTGAGCCATGACCCCAGCTCTGCCCAAGAGTGGCTTCTGATGAGCTGTTGACTCGAGTCCTGGGAAGGTTGTGAAGATTCAACACCACCATAAACCAGGAAACATCTGCACTGTTTTAAAAACAAACCCTAAAATAAATCCTCAACTGTAGGAAGAGGCAGGCATTTGGTCATTATTCCATTTCATAGTTTATTCTCTCTCTCTCTCTCTCTCTCTCTCTCTCTCTCTCTCTCTCTCTGTGTGTGTGTGTGTGTGTGTGTGTGTGTGTGTGCGCGCGCGGGTGTACTGCTGAGGACTGAATGAAGGACCTCAGGCATGTTAGGCAAGTGCTCCACTATTGAGCTATATCCCCAGCTCAGTTCATAGTATATCTACAGTCCCATTCTGTCATTTCAAAGCCCAAATGCAGATTAACAAGCCAGAATTTAAGGATACAACTAGACATTTAAATAAATTAAACAAGATCTATTTAAGCTCTCAAATGCAGATGTTTATGTCTGTGGGTTTGGGGACCCAGGTGTCTGGAGTTATTTCTTAGCTAGCAATTTAGAAAGTAAAGAACAGTGTAGAAGATACTTTCTAGTTGCCCATGACCTAGTGACCTCTTAGTGAGTCTCTTAGCTCTAGTTACACAGTGATTGCATCCCACACTCCTCTATGCTGGACTTCTATACTTGAGGATGCTTTTGCCAGCCTGCTGTGTCTCCAGGATTTTCTAGGGCAAGCTCATTATATAGTTGAGGTTCATCCCAGATGTGGCTTTCCCTGAGAGGCTTCCCTGGACAGCCCCAGTCAGTCAGCCTCTTTCCAGTATCTCTTCCCAGTCTCTGAAACAAGCTCGTGTATTGAGTGGCATGTTTGCCTTCTCACCACACCCTCCTGTCCGTCAGCGCCATGAGAGCAGAGACGGGCTTGTTCTTCTTACCCGTGCTTTGCCCAGAGATGATCGGTAACAACATAAATTCTTTGTTTACATTTGTGATTCTATAAGTGCACAAGGCTGGTGGGTGTTTCTATAAGCTACAAGATGGTACATAAGTTGTTTTTAGTTTAACATAAGAGATCTGTCCTCATCTTTGTGGCCTACTAAAGAAAATGCTCTTTCCATAGCAGATGCCTGGGCTCTCTGCAACAGGAATCTCTGTGTGCCCGGTGATAAGGGATGGGCAAGTTTCATGATCCCGAGGGCATTAGAGAGACTTGCTTAGGGAGAAGAAATAAGGATGTCTAGCAGCCCCAGCCTCAGTCACACTGTTCCTTTGAAATGTGCCCCCACACCCCCACCTGGTCAGATCAGCAAAGATGGCTTCACCAAAACTTTTTGACCTTAGTCCTATTTACAGTGGGACCATCTATTTCTTCGGTAAAGGGCTGATTTTTGGTTCTGCAGACTGTAGTCAGCCATTATAGCCTGTAATCTAATGGTCTGGCCAAGATTGGCTGGTAGGATGACATTTACCTAAATCCTGGACTAGCATCAGAACCTCCCACTGGCTCAGATCTGTTCTGGTTGAACACCACCTACTGTGTGTGCCAGGAAGTGGCTATCACAAAGCTTTATGATTTCTGAACTAGAGCACTAATCTGGAGGGGGAAGGACACTGGAGGGAGAGGACCCACAGAGAGTACCAGTACAACACAATTTACAGTTTCAGTACCTGGAGCTACTTTGAATTGAATTCATCTATACATGGGCTCTAGTCAAAGCAAGTTCAGCTCAAGTGGGCATCTAGTGTTGATATTGGCATCCACTGTTGAGCTGAACTTGCTTATTTACATGCAAGGCTGTTTTTGCAAATGCTCCCTGAATTCTCTCATGTTGTAAGAGAAACTGATCGACTGGGATAGGTGAGAGGTAAACATCTGGTAGGGACAGTCCAGGGTGCACAGGTGACAGGTCTCCAGCCCTTAGCTGACAGGGCAGCAGCCCCAGGCGGAGATGGAATCACGTGCATGCTGTAGTTTCATCTCCCACAAGAGGCCTGGGGGCACATCTACAACACCCTTCACTATAGCTAGCAATCTGTCATAGAAATTCATTCCTACAGGTCAAGAATCACCATTCTCTAACAGACTTTTCTGCATTTACAAAATTCTAATATATAATTGGTTGTTTCAGACCCCTCACACCACAATGGGTTCCTTCATATCACAGTCAGGTGCGGGAGACCACAGTGGGGGGAGATAGAAGTTGGGGGTAAGGGTTGTGGAGAAACACAGCTTAGGGAGGAAAGACTCTCTGATGAGAAGGAAGCTTGGCCTGCCTTCAATTCTGACCAAGGTTACCTTGAGCACAAAAGTCATGTTTCAGAGTGTGAACCTAAGACCCCCTTCCCTTGTGACTGCTGAGCACTCAGCATACAATTCCCAGTCTTTTTATTTCTGATCTTATTTTTCCTCAAATACTTGTTTTTGAATTTTGTATGTTTTATAACCCCACTCCAGTTCTGCATTATGGAATACACCTACACAGACAATTATCCAGTCATTAATGCATCCATGGAACACACACACCTGATAAGCACCAGACAAGAATCTTAGATGGTGCAGTTCATCCGGCTTCTGTGTGAAGATTATAATGATTTTCAAAAAGAACAGATTGTTGTTGACTTTCTCATTGTGCCCTGTCAGATGTTCTGGATTAGGAACGGAAAGGGAATGGGGCAGAGAGTCACAAACCTGTGCCAGGTGGTAGCTGCTCCTGAAGGTCCTAGGGGTGTCTGCAAACAGGGTGGGCACTGCACTGGCAAACTTTAACGCTGTGACAAGGACAGCGAGACCAGAGGCAGGTAAAACCTTCATCTCCTCTTGGACGCTTGGCAATCCTCTCGGCCCAGGGATGGCAGGCCGTGCACATTTGCACCTGGACCGGAGTTCCTTTTATAGACTCACACAGGTCTGGGCCCCACAAGTGATGATTCATGTCTCAAATGGTAATTATACAGCTCATTTCTCTCCCTGATGACAGGGTAACAGCCGTGCACAGGGATCAGGGAAAGCTTCATTCTTTGTGACTGACCAAGCCATACAAGAGAGAAACAGTCACTTTTAATGATGCTTGTTAACTATGTACACAAATTGGGTGAGCTTGAGCTATTTGAATCCTACCCAACTGAAACATTTGGTTAGTCCTACTTTTGGACCCCTTTTTGATTCTGATTATAGAAAAAATAGGGGCCAATGACTCTAGGCCTGATGATCTGGGTCCCCAGGATCCACATGGTGGGAGGAGAGAAATGATTCTTCCAAGTTGTCCTTTGAGATCTACATGCATGTCATGGCACCTTCTGTGTGTACTCCATGAATACATAAATAAACAAATGCAATTTTAAAAATGAGAAATGTTAAATGGTTAACATTTAATAGTTGGATTATAATACAATTGAGCTGTCTACACATTCACGCCAACCTCCAGCATCCTGTATCTGCATCTCTCACGGTGTTTCTCAGGAAAGACTGCGACGGCCGGCCGCTGCTGCTGCTGCTGTTGGTGGTTCTTAGACACACAAGGTCTTGAGTTATCAAGGTGACTTTCCACGATACCATGCCGAAAAGGGTGGAGAGTGATCCCATAACTACCAGAAGGCTTTTCAATGAGATAACACCAGAGTAATGTCTGTTAACGATAACATAAGACAAAACTTCCCATTTTCAGTGCATCCTGGTTAGTTAGGAGTCATATTTGTGTGTGTGTGTTCACATGAGCAGGTTCAGATGTATGTGTGTTCATGGGTACAGGTTCGGATGTCTGTGTATGAGGAGCCCAGAAGACGAGGTTTTTTTGTTTGTTTGTTTTTGTTTTTTGTTTGTTTTTGAAACAAGGTTTCTCACTGTTATGGAGCTTGTAAACAAGCCAGGTGACCCACCCTCAGCTCTGGGTTTGCCAGTGCATGCCACCTTGCTTGGCTTTTCTGTTTGTTTAAGGAGGTTTCAAACCCTTCCTTCAGAGTCTGGCTCAGGGCTGGAGAGGCCCATGTGATCTTTGAGGCCTTCCTGTTGCTAACCAGGCCTGGATTTTTCACTTGGATTCTGTGAGTGGAACTCAGGCTCTTGTGCTTCAGGCAAGTGAGTCACTTAAGCTTGGCAGGAGCTCCTGGGGCCATGTTTTTTAATCTGACTCTGATTTTGAACTAAAGGCGAGCATGGAGAAAGGTTGGCAGGCCAGAAAGACTGGGATTAAATTGTAAGATGTTTCCTAGCAACTTGGTTTTGGATTAATGATTTAATCTCTGGGAGCATTAGTTGTGTGTTTTATATCTGCAGAGACCTACAACACTCTTGGCGTGTGTAAACTCTTTAGTGTTACAGGGCATCACTGGCTACAGAACGGTATCAGTTAGTGTCACCTTGGTTCCTGTGCCCCAGATCTGACAAATGCATGAAGTCACTCTTGTTGGATTCAGAGACAGTGAAAAGCCAGGAAAATATGAGGGAGAGAAACTCACATTTTACTTGTGATCAGAACAGACTTTGGACAATGGCCAACTCAAACATACAGGAGACAAACATGAACTGCGCTAGCCTGTCCTCCACACTCTACCTGAACTGACTCCTCCCCGGCATGTCCTCCACACTCTACCTGAACTGACTCCTCCCCAGCATGTCCTCCACACTCTGCACTGATTTCCTTACTTTTAGCATGATTTAAAGTATCAGCCAAGCAGCTCATGCATGTTTCTCCTTTTTTTTTTCCAACGAAAACTTCTTCCCCCTCCCTCTTGGGTGCAGCACACTGCTGTGGCTTTCCCTGACATGTACACTGGACTGTAACTCTTTCCTTAGCCTTGCATAATTCTATTTCCTTGTAAGTACTTTTCACCCAGGGCTATTATTTATTCATTTTTAAATTTTTATTTATTCATCCTGATGACCCCACGGAAAGCACCACAGGGAGGGGCAGATGACTTAGTTTGCTTTTTGTTGCCATGAAAATTGCAGACCAAAATCAGTTTAGGGGAGGAAAGGATTTGTTTGCTGTACAGCTTACAGCCTGTTGTCGCCACTAGGGCCAGGCTGGGACTCAGGCAGGAGAGGAGGCAGACCACTAAAGTCTCACTAAAGCGCCTGCTCTTCATGGCTTCTCAGTTTGCCTCCAGGCTCGACACCATTCACAGTGGCCACATCAATCGTTAATCAAGAAGAAAATTCTCCACAGACATGCCTGTAGGTCGGTATGATGGGGCACTGCTCAGAGGAGAGCCTGTTGTCTCAGGTGACTATAGCATGTGTCAAGATGACAATAATCAACCAGCAATGCTGTGGAGGGGTGATGTTCTGAACTTCAGAGGACAAGAAATAGTCTCTTCTCTATCATGTGAAAAAGTATGGTAAATTCTACTTCGGTAGGAAAAGTGGAGTAAATAAGTGATCTAGATGCTATTAGAAGGCTCTGATATACACTGTTCTACCTCTTGGTATGTGTGAATGTGTGTGTGTGTGTGTGTGTCCTTCAACATCAGGTGTCTGGGTATGCCTCTGCTGTGTGTGTTGGGTCCATGGAAAAGCATGGAGGTTATGGTTGTCTTTCTTAAGTGAAGGACAAAGGTTTGTTACTTAGATAAACCTAGAACTCAACAACGATCAATCACTGTCCAGATTTGATAACAGTGAGTGCTCTTAAATATCATGCTGTGTAAACCACATTTGGCTCATGTAAGAGAATCTGGGTGGATCAGAAAATTGCCAAGGAGTTGGAGCCCCAATCTGGTAGAACCAGCAAGAACAAGGACAGTGGGGACCAGAGCTGAAGTGTGACCTGGTGGATCCTCATCTTTTACAGGTGGACAGTCTCAGACACACAGATAGGCAGAGCTGCTCTAAGGACTTGCTTGTCTGTCATAATCTTGGCATCTAAAGTCTCACATGTGACAGTTGTTGATGGTCCTGGGTTGAGTGCCCTTTCCCTGATCCAGAGACCGAGAGGAGGACAGCCCTCGACTTGACCTCCCTTTGGAGGAAGGACACCCACCATCGAGACTGTCCATTAGTGTTTTTTAAAAGGGCAAGTGAATTACCCCCAAATAAAAACAAATCAAAACCAACCAAAACCAAACCTAGAAAATATTCTGGGACCTCTCCAGTCTTTCTGTCACCTAGTTCCCCCTGCATACAAGGATTCTGAGAGTATTAACATGACTAATGGATGCAAAGGCTGATGATTGTGTTTCAGAATTGCTTTTTGTCATGATTTGAAAATAATTCCTAGAAATATTGGGATGGATTGATACAAATGAGCATAAGCTATTTTCTTCTAAGACACCATTGGTCATTGACCCAACCATTGATTAAATAACTGTGGGGGAAAGAGGAAGCATTGCATCATTAATTGTTTAAGTTGATGTAAATCACACTGGCAAATTTTCATGTGCTGTTTAAGTGTGCTGAAAGTGGGCTTTGTGGGCAAGAGGTCCCAGAGTCCAGAGGCTCCTTCTACCCCTCTGTGTTGGGTCTGGCTGGCTCTGCTCCCTATAGGAGAACATCAAATGGATGAGGGTGGTAGACATGCTGCATCCTTGAGAAACTGATCCCAGCAGAGAGTGCTTTTGTTTACACTGTAATGGAGAGGAAGCTAGGAGTTAAACCTCAGGGACAGCTCAGCTGGCTACTCCCCTGACTCTGAGCTTCCCTGTCTGCTCTGATGTGAGCTACTAACCACAGCTGGATGCTGTGAGCCTCTGATTTCATAATGTTTTGTTATCTGCCTATTGTGTCTCTAGCTACTTGTTATTCTCTCTTTTACTTTTGCTTGCTACATTGTAGCTGGAGATCTTTTCTCCAGGTGCCACCAAGCCCCCGCGATCCCACAACCCACATATAAAAAATCACTCAGATGCTTATATTACTTGTAAACTGTTATTGCCGTGGCAGGCTTCTTGTTATCTACTTCTTCTATCTTAAATTAACCCATTTCTATTAATCTGTAACTTGACATGGGGCTCGTGGCTTACCTGTACCTTACATCTCGCTTGTCAAGGCGGCGACTGGCAGTTCTCTCTGCCTCAGCCTTCCTGTTCCCAGAATTCTCTTCTCTGCTTGTCCCGCCTATACTTCCTGCCTGGCTACTGGCCAATCAGCATTTTATTTACACATAGTGATGTCCACAGCACTACATACTTAAAAGACCCACCCATTCCAAATCCGGGTCTGGCTCTCCTAGGTCATGCTGACACCTCCGGCAGGCTGCTCATTCTTGATCAACGTCCTTGTTTCACTGCTGTGGTGAAAATCTCTAAACTCAGGACTTTTAACTCTGTCCACAACAGCTCTCTCCAGCCCACAAGTGGCCTCAAACCTCTTCCAGATCCTTTGGTTAATAAGAACTACACTGAATACCAGACTTAAGGGATGCTTAGGGGGTGGGTGAGGTGGCTCAGTGGATAACGGCTCTTGACACAGAACTTGACGAGCTGAGTCCCATTCTTGGAGATGACATAGCAGGAGAAAACTGGCATATACAATGCATGAGCACACGCACAGACTCTAAATGAATAAATAAATGTAAAATTCTGAAAAAAAAAGGAGTGTTTAAATTTTTTTTTTTGTTAAGAACATAGAGTAATAAGGCTGGAGAGATGGGAAAGAAGATGGGTTAGTGGGTAAGAGTACTTGTTAAGCAAGCAAGAGATCTGAGTTCTAATTCCCAGCACCTACAGAAAAACTGAGACAATGGAGTTCCAAGAGCTCCCTAGCTGGCCAGCCTAACTGACATGGGAATGTTTCCTCAGGGTTTGTGAGAGAGTCTTTCTCAAAAAGGGTGGAAAATGAGGTGCAGAGTGATAAAGGAAGACACCCAATGTCCTCCTCTGGCATCCACATGTAATGTGCAGGTGTATACATTCACCATACATATGTGCATGCACCCAACACACACAAATGAGAGAGAGAGAGGGAGGGAGAGAAGAATAGGGCTGGGCATGTGTGAGTATGTGTGTGTGTGTGTGTGTGTGTGTGTGTGTGTGTGTGTGTCCGAGAGAGAGAGAGAGAGAGAGAGAGAGAGAGAGAGAGAGAGAGAGAGAGAGAGAGAATAGGAGGGCTGGGCATGTAGCATGTAACAGAGTGCTTGTCTAGTGTTCATGAAGTGCTGGCTTTGATCAGAACTGAATAAACCAGACATGCTGGCACATCTTTATAATGCCAGTACTTTGGAGGTGGAGGCAGGAGGATCTGAAGTTCAAGGTCATCTTCAAAGCTACCTATTGTGTTCAAAGCCAGTGTAGGGTACAAGACACCCTATCTTTAAAAATGCAGCCAGGTGGTGGTAGTGGTGGTGGTGATGGTGGTGGTGGTGCATGCCTTTAATCCCAGCACTCAGGAGGCAGAGGCAGGCAGATCTCTGTGAGTTCAAGGCCAGCCTGGTCTACAGAGTGAGTTCCAGGACAGCCAGGCCTGTTTCACAGAGAAAGCCTGTCTTGAAAAACAAACAAAAAAATGCAGAATAATATCACCCAATAACCTGAATTCTTAGGTAAACACATGTTGTAGAATTAGAGGGATTAAAAATAAAAGTTTTAAACTGTATTCCAGACCCAAGACTAACATCAAAATCTTACACGGAAAGTCAACAACCAACCTTACCTGCCCTGTGAGGGTGAGACGCTCAGAGGTGGTGGCCTGGCAAAAAATCTAGAAGCCAGGTCCTTTATCATGACTAGGAAGAGGAAGAGGAGGGGAGGCCAGAGAACAGAAGCAATGCTTAGCACAGGAGGTGCTTTTGTGTAGCCTTCTGACCCAGCATTCGTAGTGCTGGAAGAAACTGCTGGAGCAGGTGTGCTCAAGTGTCTCAGGCTGGGAACAGCTTAGTAGCAACACACTTGCCTAGCGTGCCAAGTGTGCGTGAGGCTGTTGAATTCAATGGCCCAGAGCTCAGAAGGAGGGAAAATGGGACAGAAAGCAGAGGGCAAAAAGGACTGGGCTAGATGGGTTCTGCTATCAGCTGTCAGCACACCACCCAGCTCCCTTTCTGCCTGTCTGCTCAGGCGTGGACTGTGTGAACAGACTGATATGGATTCCAAGCTTTATTCATATGTATAATTGACAATTGACTTATATAATTTATTTTATTTATTCATAATAGTTATAATATATATTTTATTTACAATTTTGCCATGGGAAGCCACTGAGGTTTTCTTCTCTAGGAATGAAATGATAATAAAAGTGCTATATTTTTTTTGAGAGAGAGAGGATCTCATTATGTAGCTCTGGTTGGCCTGGAACTCACGGAGATCCAACTGCCTCTGCCTCTTGAGTGCTGGGATTAGAGATGTGCCCACCATACCTGGGAAAATATTTCTTCTTATTCACGTATTCAAAGTATTTATTGAATGCCAATTATTTTTAGACATAACTATGAGACCTGTTTTTGTATCCCAGGAACTCAGTGTTTAGAACCACAGGAGATACCAGGCATGGAGAAAACCTTAGCTAAAAATGGAATTTTTGTGACAAAGCAGTACATTTGCATCCTTCCAATCAACCATACTAAGAACTATAGAGAAACTATATTTGGGTGCTACATTCCACTCAGGAACTTTTGCTAAGACAACAATTAATAAAATGAAAATGTTTATTTTACAGCTAGAGTGAAAACCTGGTAATGACCACAGGGGAGTGGACTCAGTGACCACAACTTTATGATGATGAACAGTCTGTCTTGTAGTAAAAAAATGGTTTTTAACTGAAATGCAGAAGAGTATATAAGATGATTCTAGATCAGCTGAAAAGTGCAGGCAGAGAGCATTTGAAATAAATGGAGCCATGACAAGACTGGCTGGGGGCGCCAAGGTCTCATACCTAATACTTCTGCATTTTCCTTCAGCATAATCCACATATTTTAAGAAGACAGTAAGCGAGTTTTCAAAAGATTGTGAGAGTGAAGTGCTCCACACTTGTATCTGAAAAAAAAAAAAAAAGAATAAATTTAAAACGGACTCATTGGCATAACCCAGCATTGGTTGTTTGTTTGTGCCTGATCCATTTATGCAGTCTGAGACTCTTCTGTATTCTATCTGCCAGCACTGGTGCAGTGTTGGGGACACAAGGTAAAGGTAATTGAATCTCCAATGATCGCAGATTGTCCAGGGAGTGGTACTGGGATATGAACTCAAGGTAGACTTCAGTGTGGTTAGTGCAGCGTCATTTGAAGGGCTAAATGAAGGCAGAGGAGGGGAAGCCCATCTCTACCCAGGCAGTGGATGGTGGGGATGGGAGGGAGAAGAGAGGAGTCAGGGTGGGCCGTCGGAAAGATGGACAGGACAATGGGAGGTGGCGACAGGAGGGGATTGTGGAGTGAGGCAATGTCCAAAATCATCTGTTTTGCAGGAACTGAAGTTATTTCTACACTCATGGTTATGAGGGTGGAGCAGCAGCTGGAGATGAGGTTGGGAAGGAAGGCAGAGGCCTGTTGGGGGCATTTGCTCACCCACAAATCCAGTGGCTGCATCTGTCAGGAAGAGCCCAGAAGTCATCTGTTGGGTGAGCTCTGACCAAAGGCAAAAGCCAGGAGAGGAAGCCTTAGTCCTGGCTGCAGATCCTGTTGGCACAGGGCTGCGATATAGTTGGCAGGCAAAGAAGGCAGCATGTGGACAACATACTAGGGAGCAAGTCTGAGGCAGCCATGGCAGCAGTAAGGGTTCATCTAAAGGAATTGGAGGGAGAGGGTGGTGGCGGACTAAGCCTCATGGTAGCTTTGTGTTCCTTGAAACTAAAGGCGTGTGGTGGGAAACTGCCGGGAGTTCTGGGAATGACGGATGGAGTCTGTATTCACAGAAAGAGTGCTGATAGGAGCCTGCAGCCTGGATTGGGAGAGGGATGAAGGCCAGGGGCAACTGAGTGGCGGGACGATGGGAGGGAGGACCGGTCAGATGGTGGAGGGACCCAAGTGGTTCAGTATAATTAGCATTTTGTTTGTCCTGGTGGAAGCCTTGGACTGTGATGTAGCAGTCACCTCTATGAGTGTTGATGCTGGGTAGGATTCATGCTGAGAGCTGCCTGTGCAGAGCATGCTATGTCAGAAGTCTGAGTAGAGTGCACTCCCTGTTGCCCAAACATTTAGTGAGTCAGTTCAAATTATAGACCTACTTCGGTATGAGAATCAGCAATTTCTGGAAGTTGGTTGTTTGCTCTTCAGCTTCTTTTGAAAGTGTCCCCCAGCCCTGATCTAATCATTGTGAAGCACCTGATGTGTGTCCCTCCATAATCCCCATGTTCCAGGGTGACACTGTTAGGACAGAGGGACTTTGGGAGTTGATTTGGTCACGAGGGCAGAACTGTTTTGAGTGGCATTAGAGATCTTATAAAAGGCACCAAAGGGAAGCTTTTCCTCCTCTACCATGTGAGGGTATATTGGAAAGCTGCAGTCTAGGAATCAAGAAAGGCCTTTTAATTTTAGACTTACTGGGTCTAGGCTGTGAGAAGTGGATTTGTATTGTTGATAAGGCCCCCAGATTATGGTATTTAGTTATAGCATCCTGAATAGACAAACCAATCCCAAAGATCTCATGATGCAAGGTAGGAAGGGGAGTGCTGAGAGAATGGTGCAGGTATGTCTAAGAGACTCACACCAGCTCATCAGAACTCCCCTGGCACAATCTGGGACACTTCAGGCACCAACATATATAATAACATAGGGTTGCAGTCACTGAATAAGATATTAACTTACGAATGTGCGGTTACAGACAGTCAAACAGCAGTGGAAAGAGTTAGCCTTGAAGACAGTCAGTGAGTGAATATTTTCAGAAAGTGGTTTTAGAAAATAAGAATTAAGACACCATCTTAGTAACAGTGGAGTTAGAGAAATGTCAAAAACAGCAGGTAAAAACAGGAGAAAAGGGATTTACATAGTTATAAAGTATAATTCCACAGATACATGAATTACTAAGTGGATGTCACCTTAAGGAATAAATAGACTTTATGGCACCCAATGTGCTAGAAAGAGAAAAAACAAAGGTTTTTTTTTTTTGTCATTTTCTGTACAAAAGCACAAAAGCCATCCTTAATCTTGAGATTACAGCACACAAATCCAAATCAAGAAACATTCTACAGAGTAACTGGGCTATGGTTTTAAAATCATCAAGGTCAAGAATGGAGAATGGAGAGTTGTATGAGCTTGCAAATTCTCAGGAAAAATTACAATGGTCAGAAATACAGTATTACTGTAGATGTCATCCAGGTCTAGGATGTTAAATAATGGATGTGCTACTATGTTGATCATTGAATATCTAGAAAATGTTAGCATTAGATAATAAAAACAAACAAGGGGTGAGTATGTTTAAAAATCTGAGTATGGTTGCATGTTTGTGTGCAGACATGTGTGTGTGTGTGTGTGTGTGTGTGTGTGTGTGCGTGTTGGGATAAATCCTCTAGTATGAGGTGGCAGCATCCAGACATTATCCCACAGTGTTGACTCCACCTACAAAGTCTATGATCTAGGTGCCTGGGACTCTATTAACACAGGATGAGAGTGAAGATTCATTTCCCAAGACTCCTCCAGGCTCTTAAAGGTTAGAAGGAAATGCACAGGAAGCCAAGGACATGCATTCAACCTTCCACTGAGCTCCAGAGAAGCACAACAGTAATGGCAAAACCCTTCCCTGAGCAGCTAGCTGGACAGAGCCCTCTTCTTCACCTTGAGAGCACCCTGAAGGCAGAGTTCCAGGAGCTACTCATGGAAGTAAAATAAAATCTGGTTGGGCAAGAACACTGGGACAGAAGGGATCTGGGTCAAAAGATGGTATGTGTGAGGGACACCAGAGCTCCAGGAAGTACACACTGTGAACAGAGCAAATTAAAGCACAAGGGCTGAGAAGTAGTCCTGTTGGTAAAGTCCTTGTGTAGCATCTACAGAAGCACACGTTCTATCCCTAGCACTGAATAATCCAGGCATGGTGGAGCACTTGCTCTCTCAGCACTTAGCAAGTGGAGGCAGGAGGAACAGAAGCTCAAGGTCACTCTGCCAGCATGGCCAGCCCGTGCTCCACAAGCCTCAATCTCAACCAGCCAACCAACCAGCCAACCAACCAACCAACCAACCAACCAACCAACCAACCAACCAACCATCCAACCAACCAACCAACCAACCAACCAACCAGCCAATCAAACAAACAACCAGCCAGCCAGCCAACCAACCAACCAACCAACCAACCAACCAACCAACCAACCAACCAACCAGCCAACCAACCAACCAATCAAACAAACAAACAGCCAACCAACCAACCAACCAACCAACCAACCAACCAACCAACCAACCAGCTAGCCAGCCAGTCAGCCAACCAACCAACCAACCAACCAACCAACCAACCAACCAACCAACCAGCCAACCAACCAATCAAACAAACAACCAGCCAACCAAACAACCAAACAACCAAACAACTAACAAAAATAGGAATTCCTGAGATAAATTGAGACTCACTTTTTAGTTTCATTAATTATTCATTAATTCCCATGATTGCATTTTCTGTTTCTGCTCAGAAAAGTAAAAAACAGATTTTCAAAATTGAATTCTGGGAAAGCAATATTTCAAAATTTTAGAATTCAGATACTGGATTTCAGTAAAAATGAGAGGTCAACTAAGTATGGTGGCATGTACTTTTAATTCCTGACCTTGGGAGATGGAGGCCAGACTTCAAAGCCAATGAGTTCAAGGACATTCTGGAGGACATGAGGCCCCATCTCAAAAACTAGAAAGTCAGGCAACATAAACATTTGTATTTCTACATAAGTGTATTCTGAAGTACAATGTGGGTAGTAATGGTTTAAGGGAAGTGTATTTAACCAAAACCTAGTTGCCCCATACCATGTAATCAGAGCCATTCATGAACACATGGTGAGTTAACAATGGAAATTCCTACCCAGTGTTCCAAGCAAAAAAAATGTGTTTTCCATTTATCAAGCTTCTCACACAATTTTAATTTTTATGAGGGTAGAACCATATATCTCCCTAGTCTATAATCAGAAAGTAATCATGTCAATAAATCTCAAGATTCAAACAATGGGTAGCTAAAACTTCAGTCTTGCATTGTAACCTATTTTTTTCTAATAATTTAGAACAAATTTAAAGAAACAAATTCACTAGAATCTAAACTACAGTAATATTCTATTTGGGATAGAAATTATCAGTGTGTCCTTGAGATGTATGTGATGTTTTTGCTCTCAGCAACCCCTTTCTAGAGTGTGTGCATCATGACTGAAGTAGCCTGAGTTACCAATCTTTTGGATTACTTATATCCACAAGAGAAAGAGACACCACAGCTGTGCAATCTCAGATAAGCTGTTTGGCCTTTCTAAACTTTAGTTTCTTTATGAAATGAAGATGCTAAAATCTACTCTACTGAGTCATGTGGATTGCATGAGAATGTGTGTTGAACGCTTAGCATACAGTCTGGAACATAGAAAGTAATGGAGAGATTATTGTGATCATTGTATGAAATTATGTTCATATAACATAAAATTATAGTTTAACACCATATTAATTATTACAACCACAAAGTATGTGTCATCTATGAAGCTTTTCAATGCCTCTCCCTCTTGACCTGAATTGCACCAACTAGGCTGAGATCTAGCAGAAGTGTGTAGAGTTCTGCCTTTTCCCTCAGACTCTTTCCTTTCCTGATCTTTATGATTCTAAACTTATCTCCTCTCCCCAGCACCCAATCGTTCTCATCAAAAGGGCTTCTTGGGGTTTCCTTCCTTTCTCCCTCTCTTCCTTCCTTCTTCCTTTCTTCTTCCTTTCATCCACAAGAGAAACAGACACCGTGCCCACACAATCCCACACGTCACTCATTTCAGACTCCTCACACTCACAAGACTTAATATAAACCACAGAGAGCAATCGACAGATTGCTAGCAAATAAATGATAGCAGTAGTAAAAATGTTGACCTGGAAGCAAAATCGTATTTTGCAATCCTAAGTATTTGCTGCTCCACCCCCACCCCACCAAGAAACCCTAGGATTTTTTGGAAAATGCTTGTTTACAGCTTCAAGCTGTTTAAGTGAAAAATACAAGCAACCTCAGCAAAAGAGACGAAGCAGGCACTTTTAGAGATGATAATTACACGTGAGGCTGCTTTATTATAGCTCTGCAGGTCTAATCATGCTCTTGGTTCCACAAATGTCAGAGAATCAGGACTGGAAAGGGCTCAGATGCCTTTCAGTCAGGATGTCTACGGAGGCGAGAACTGAAGCTTTTGCCAACATGTGCTTACCCTGTAGTTTTCTTTTAAAATACCCAAGAAAGGAAGTGTGTATGTGTCTGTTATTGTGTGAGTGTGTAGTGTGCGTATGTGTAAATATGTTTTTGTGCATGCACATGTGTGGGCGTGGGTACATTTGCATGGAGGTTACAACTTCAGGCATTATTTCCCAGGAACCATTCACCTGGACTGTTTTGTTTGTTTAAGAAAACAGTTTATTAAATATATTGCAACATACCAAGAAGTCATTAGAGTAATGTTTGCAGAACACCTTACTTTTTTAAAATTTTTTTTGAGAACAAGTACATACTGTGCAGTTTTGGCTGGCCTGGAACTTGCTGTGTAGACCAGGTTGGTCTCAAGCTCACAGTCAGTAGTCACCTGCCTCTGTTTTTAGGGTGCTGAGATTAAAGGAGTGTGCTACCACATCCTGCTGGTCCTCCTTGATATTCCTTTTTTTTTTTTTTTTTTTTCTGAAACATGAGCTTTCTGGGGCATACAGCTGGACTAGGCTGTGTGTCTAGCGATTGTCCTCGGCTCTCTCCAGTGGTAGGATTACACATTTATGCCACTACACCTAACTTCTACATGGGTGCTGGCATTCGATCCCACGGACTCGTGCTGCTTATCTCTTCATTTGAGCATGCCCTTGTAGGATGTGGGCAAGTCTCATTCTTGACTAGAATATTAACAAGCATCATGCTTTTGTCCCTAGGCAGCTTGTCAGAGAGTGAGATTTCTCATCAGTACATTTTCATACACTCTTTCACTGTAGTATTTTCCAGACACACAATCCAAACTTTGTTTTCTTTCTCTCTAGTGCTCTGTTCAGGCCAGCACCTATCATCTAAGTTTAGACCTAGAACTGATTGTAGGGTTCTAAAAAAAGGAAGGCCAGTCTGGATTGTAGCATTCATGGGTTTCTTGAGCTGCCTGGTGCCATTTGCTGTGCTTGGTCGTTGGTATGAGCATTACCACAGCATTGTGTTGAAGACCTTGTCTTCCCTTCACACTTTTAGATTTCTACCTTAGCCGTTCTGTTCTGCTTATGGCTATTCTTCGGTGCTTGACTCTTTAGGGCTGAAGGATTCTGGGGCTTAGAATAGTGTATGTGGTGGCTGTCTCGCTGATTCTCATTGGTCAGGTAGAGATTATATGAGTTTTGTTAATTTTGATAATTTGGGGGGTGTTTTCCACTTTTTGTCACCATAAGGTTTTTTTGATAATTGTGGCAGAAGAACCCTGTGAGGCTCAGGGAACAGTATGGGAGGGATGGTTAGATGACTCAGACAGGGCAGGAGATGAGGATGACAAGGGAGAGAAGGGTTTCCAGAATAAAGTACTATGTGCGAAGACCTGGAGGTGGGGAGAAGGTGGTGGTGTTTGGCTAAGCAAGGGCTGGGTGAATGGAGGAGGAGGAAGCAGGGTGAAGATTGTGTATGTTAGTTATTTTTTTTTTCCATGTTATAATGAAGTACCTGAAAAAGCAACTTAAGGGAAGGAAGGTTTGTTTAACTCTGGTTTTGCAGATACAGTCCATGTAGCCCAGAAGGATTGGTAGCAGGACCTTGAGGAAGCTGCCCACATCCAGTCAAGCAGAAAGAATCACAGTCCATGGGGTTGTGCCTTCCTTCCTGCTACACCTCTCTGGAAGCTCCTGCTCAGCCATGTCAGACACGAATCTCCTAGGTGACTCCAAGTTCAGTCCCATAATCTTAAAAAAAAAAAATTGCTTTGTTTTACTTAAAAACAAAAAAAAAAACAACTTAACTTATTCTTTGACAATTTCATACTTGTATATAATATATTCTGGTTCCACTCAACACCTGGTTCTATCTTCCTCTCCCTGACAAATGTCTTTGTTGTTGTTTTGGAGCTGAGGATTGAACTCAGGGCCTTGAGCTTGTTAGGCAAGCACTCTGTCACTGAGCTAAATCCCCAACCCTGACAAATGTCTTTTTAAGAAGTCTGATAATGAGTTTTAGAAAAGTGTCTACCACTATTATTAATAATTTAGGAGAATTTGCATTCGCCTGGTGTGAAAATTGGAGGACCTGGGATTCCAGGGGCTGGCCGTAGAGATAGGCCAATAGAGATGCTGGTGCCCTGAACTAAAGAAGGGGAGGATGGGCGAATCTGAACACTATGGGCAATGGGGACTGGATACAGGAGGTGGGGTAGCCTCTGCTCACTGTCAAGTGGAGCAAGGGGGACTGGATACAGGAGGTGGGGTAGCCTCTGCTCGCTGTCAAGTGGAGCAAGTGAGAGAAGCACTGAGGTGCAGGGCCCTTGGCTTTCTGACTCACAGTCTGCTTCAGAATAAGTACCATCTAGAAGTGGAGAAAATGGCCTTCTAGGTTTTGATAATCCTGTGGTGTGTGATATTTTGTTTGTGTCCTGACAAATAAAGCTTGCCTGGAGATCAGAGGGCAGAGTTGGCCAGTAGTTAACCATAGAGGCCAAGCAGTGGTAGCACACTCTTTTAATCCCAGCATTTAGGAGGAGGAAGTAGGATGATCAGAGGTTCAAGGCCACCCTGGGCTAAATGAGATTGAACCAGTCTAAAAGAGAAACAGAGCCAGGTGGTGGTGGTGCATGCCTTTAATCCCAGCACTAGGGAGGTGGAGACCGGAATACAAGGCAGGTCAAGACAGTCTCTTGGCCCCATTGACCTGAGGATTTGCAGGGATAAGAAGTTTCTAATGGCTGCTGCTCTGTCTCTCTGATATTTCAGCTTTCACCCCAATATCGGACTCCAGGTTTTTATTGTTAAGGCTAATTAGGATCACACTTCAGTCCTGCCTTCTGTGTTCTGGAATCCATCAGTTTTTTTGTCGATCAGGTGATTCCTCAGTCTCAGCGCAGACCAGACACACCCCCACATGACCCGCATGTGACCTGCATGTGACCAGCATGCGATTACTGTGTGCTTTGAATGGCTCATAACCTGTGTCTGTAGGAAGAAGAGTCGGAGTCTGGGCACTCAGTGTGAGACTAGCCTGGATGACATAGTGAGACCCATCCAAAGTACAACAAACAGAAAACCTGACACACAACAAAACCGAGACCAGAGTGAAGCAACCAACAAACCAACTTGCAGCAAGCAGTCAATCAAACAAGACAACACGAAACAGTGAAGAGAGGCCCTGAAAGTACATTGCATAAAGCTAATTCAGGGAGGAAGACTTCTCAGGTGAGAGGACTTGATCTGGAGCACAGAACAGGCCCTTGGTTGGTATCTGCAGGGACAAGTGTTTCTAGAGGCAGGGATCAGCAGCTGAGCTGCAAAAGCAAGGCATAGATCACTCCCACTCTGGACAAGTACACACTGCATGTACTTTCGCAATCTTACTTTAGCAGCAATAGCAAAACTCTGACTAATCATTTCTTAAGTATGCCAGGCACTCAAAAAAAAAATACATACCTTGACCTTTCAAGCTGAACATCACTGTCCATTTTACTGGTTGGCCGTAAGCTTGGAGAAGTGACGTGGACGGCACACCCCAGCTGCTAAAGGCAGGACTTGAATTGGATTTGGGATTTCTTAGAGGTCAAGCTCTCAGTTCATTGCTGTTATTCAAATACTGTGGTTTGGCAGGAATTTCTTTTTTTTATTTTTATTTTTTTGTGTATTTACTTCCCTTTTCTTAAACATAGATTCTTTTTTCATACAATATAATCTGAATACAGTTTCCTCTCCTCCTCCTCTACTCCCGTTTTTTCCTACCTTCACCACTGTCTGGATCCACTCCCATTCTGTCTCTCATTAGAAAAGAACAGACTTCTAGAAGATAACAACCAAACATTACCAAATAAAATATAAGGAAAACCAAAAAAAGAGCATATTGTAGTTGGACAAGCTAAGCCAACAGAAAAAATAAAAAAGCCCCAAGAGAAGGCACTAGAATCAGAGACCCACTTGTTCACACGCTCAGGAGTCCCATCAGAGCACTAAACTGAAAGCTACCATGTGCATGCAGAGGACCTGGTGCAGACCCATGCAGGCCCTGTTTGTGCTGCTTCAGGCTCTGTGAGTTCATATGAGCTTTGCACAGTTGTTTTAGAGGGCCTTGTTCTCCTGATGTCCTCCGTCCCTTCTGGCTCTTATATCCTCTTTCTGCCTCCTCTTCTGTGGTATTCCTTGAGCTCTGAGGAGTGGGATCTAATGGAGACATCCAATTTAGAGTTGTGTGTTTCAAGGTCTCTCCCTCTGTGTCAGAATGTCTGGTGATGGGTCTCTGTTTGTTCCCATCTGCGAGAGGAAGAAGCTTCTCTGATGACGGCTGAATAAGGCACTGATCTATGAGTATAGCAGAGTGTCATTAGGAGTCACTTTATTGTTACTTTTGTCTGTTAAGACCAGTGGTATTTGATTTTACCCTAGGTCCCTGGGCTATCTAGCCTCTGGTTTGTGGTCACCCAAGCAGTGTCAGGTATGGATTCTGTCTCATGGAGTTGCCTAAAGTCAAATCAGACACAGGCTGGTTATCCCACAAGGTTTCTGTCACTACGGTGGTAGCATCTCACGCAGGCAGAACATCATTGTAGATCAAAGGGTTTGTGCTTTTGCTGGTGTTTATGTTTTTTTTTTTTTTTTTTCTGGCAGTCTTCATCAGGAATTTCTAGTCTCCACAGTTCTAACTCTCTTCATGGTGTGTGTGTATGTGTGTGTGTGTGTGTGTGTGTGTGTGTGTGTGTGTGTGTATGTCTCTCTGTGTATCTGTGAGAATATGTGTTTGTATGTACATGTGGGGGGTGTATGTGTGTATATTTGTGTGTGTTTATGTCTCTCTAGTGTGTGCAATATACACTTCTTTTTAGTCCATGAACTCCATCTCAATCTTTTTTGGTAGAGTTTAGTAGTGTTGGAAGCACACTTCTTTTTCTTATGGACTGCTCTGTATTCTTAAAAAACCCGTGTGTATGTGTAACTGGAACATAAATTCCCAGCACCTATTTTGCTGATACCCTTGGAATATAAGTAAGGGGTATATAGATTCCGAACCTTCTATTAACCAGGATTCAAGGTGAACAAACATGCAGACAGCCTTTCTTCAGCCTCTGGACGGCATCTTTGCTGTGTTATCTCTACGGTACTTGAATCCCTACTTGTAAGGTATATTTTAAAACAGAAACATGGTCATTATAGCTCATTTTCTGTCTCTCTCACTCCAGGCCCTCTAGCTAAAGTTAGGTTCAGGGTCTTCCTTCTATTGAAACTGTAAATTCCAATCCTTTTCCCCCTTTCTTATTTTTCTGTAAATAGAACCTATTAAACTATACTACAGTTGTCTTATTTTTTTCTCAAAGTGCCTGAATTATCAGAAGCAGCTTTCTTTGAGTGGGGTGCAGGGGTCCTTCATGAGCACTACAATTTTTCTTTGTGCTTTTCCATATTTTGTAATTATAATGATCTCTCTGAAGCCAGGCTTTTTGAGATGGAGATGGATGAAATGGAGCATGTGCTGAGTTATATGTCAATCTTTACTATTACATTGTACAAACATGTATGACAAAATAGAAAACTGAAGCCAAAGCAAGTGTGTTCAGGGCTAGAGAGATGGCTCAGCATAAAAGTGTCTGCTGCAAAGCCTAGTGAAGTGAGTTCCACCCCAGGGACCATATAGTGGTATGCACGTGTATATCACACACACATAGATAAATGTGAAGTAGTTTAAGAGATTAAAATACCAGGGCCTTGAGAACAGCTAGATGGTGAGTCACTTCCAGCAGGAGTTACTGCTCTTCTTCCCATGATATAAAAACGTCTGCAGTGGCAATAAGAAGCTCAGTCAGAAACTCCAACCGTTTCTACTTCCCAGCCAGTTTCTGCAGGTGTTTTGAGTATCTGTCTGCCGCTTGTTCCTTTACTGGAAGCCTCACCTGGAGGACACTGCTCTGTGTCAACTCTCAGGCAGGATCTGCAGCCGGCCTCTGGGGCTGCTTGCCGGGTCCTGATCTGGTACCATTCCTTTTTATTTGCTCTCTCAATGACTCCTGTCAGCTCTGCTGTCTGCCGCTCACTGCTTATTCTTCTACCTGTTGCTTTTCTGTACTTAATAAACTCATTCACTCAACATTGAAAACAGCTATTGTCGCAGCAAGGAGAAGGCACACTGTGCCAGCCCTCTGGAAGCAAGATCTAGGTATCCAGAGCCCCTGACCTGCTGTGGTCACACGATGTCCGTCAAGCAGCCATGGGTTGAAATGACATGTATGAACTGATGATATCAGTTTTTCGGGCACCATGAGTCATTCTTAGCAGCTGCTGGTGGGAACCATGCGAGTTCTGAGTTTTCTGGGGGTCAGCTAAAGTACCATTTTATAAGCAGGGATTTCTTTATTTCAAAGAAGATTGGTTTTTATTTTAAATTGCATGTGTGTTTGAGGAAGCGTATGTGCACACTTGAATACAGATGCCCACAGAGTCCACAAGAGGAACTGGAATTACAGGTGGTTGTGAGCTTCCCAGCATGGGTCCTGAGAACTCTGCAATCTTAGTGCACACTCTTTTTTTTTTTTTGGTTTTTCGAGACAGGGTTTCTCTGTGTAGCTTTGCGCCTTTCCTGGAACTCACTTGGTAGCCCAGGCTGGCCTCGAACTCACAGAGATCTGCCTGGCTCTGCCTCCCGAGTGCTGGGATTAAAGGCGTGCGCCACCACACTCTTAACCCTGAGCCATCTCTGCAGACTCTGTGAGCAGGCAGTTCTAAGGTGGCCCTTCGTGTCTGCTTGTCGTCCCTGCGTGTGGTCCTTCAGATGTTTGTTGTAAAGGTGCATCCAGCATCTAGCCCAGGGAGGAGGGGCCCCTGGTGTTCCTTTTGCTGCTTTTGGAGAGAGCCTAACTGTCCTAGAAACCCCATTCCTTCTAACCCTGGAAGAACAAGAAGAGTCACAAAGGAAGAATCCATAGTTATAATAAATTAGAAATAATTCTTCAAACGGGCCAAATGAGAATCTTGTCCACAGAGGCACCACAATTTGACCCAAGTAAACATGCATAAAAGATCCTTTGCCACAACCCTCCATCTGCCTCGACTGCATGTTGGAACAGGAAAACAGGGCCTGGGTACACACTTAGAGGATCCTGCAGCTGCCGGCCTGCCCAAGTGCTGACCTCAGGTTTAATGTATAGTTATCGCTCAAACTTACCAGAATCTTAGTGTGTCTGGCTCCCGCTGTTTCCCGCCTCATCACCCAGATGCCCTGTCCAGTACACAACCCGTCTGTCTGCTTTTGAGCTGTCTTGCTGATTGCTCTAACTTTAAGTGTGGAATCCTCTAGAAAACGTAAGACACAGAAAAGAAGGTAATTACCTAAGTATGAGGGAGATTGGGTGCAGGCACCTAGAACCTTCGATGCTTGCACTGTTCTAACTTTTAAAGTCCAACCCCCAACTTTTACGAACTTGCGTAATCGGCAGGTGTGGTCCAGTTCCTAAGGTAGGCATGCAGGGTGAGTAGGAAATGTAGACCTAGCTTTCCTGAGGCTTACATCATGAAGCGGGTAGCTAAGTGCATAAAGGACTGAGCTGTGCATCACTCAGGAAAAAGGTCCTGGAAGATATGATCAAAGTACAAAGGTTTAAGACTGCTACACACTTGGTTAAGTGAGCCTTTGTGGAAGAAGTCATCGCTGATCTTCTGAACAATCGCTTACCCTCATGCCCTTGCATTGAATAAGGGCCCCCCGAATTTCTGAGTTACTACATAACCAACTTTTCCAGGACCCCACAATGCTTGGGGAGCTCTGGCCTGGAGATTTTAGTTCCTGCTGTTAGCTCAAATGTCAGGGTGTGAGTGCCATCTAGTGGCCAAGTGAGGAACACACTTGAGAAACTGGTGGCAGGTGCTCACAGCTCCACCTTCCATCCTCAGTGTATCTCACGGCGTTTTCTCTGGCCTGTGGGTTTTTGGCTATAGTAAGAGAAATTGAGACACCTCTATGTGTTGTTTGTGTTTTTGATGACTTGATAATCTTATATCTAACCACTGAGAGCTTGATTATAAATGTCTTTGGATAGATTTTATTAAATTAAATTTGGCTAGTGAACTTTGATCCTCTCCATGTAAACATCTATCTTTCTTGATGCTTGGATGTTTTCTGCTATTGGAATTATCTTTCATCCTTTTTTGCTTCCTCACCTTGGACCCTAATAATCTGAATATTTGTTCTTTTTAAAAATTTACTTTATTTTTAATCATGTGTACATGTGTGTCTGTGTGCTGGTCTGTGCACATGGGGGCCGGGGCTTGTGGAGGCCAGAAGAAGGCATCCTATCTCCCCAGAGCTGTAGCGACAGGCAGCTTGAGACATTCCATGTGGGTACTGGGAACTTAACTCAGCTCCTATGCAAGAGTGGTACATGTTCTTAACTCTGAACATCTGTCTGGCTCTGGACATTTATTCTTTTTCACACTGCTCCAAAGATGCTGAAATTCTTCTCCCTGCAGCTGCCCAGTGCCAGCTGGGGTTACAGGCTATGGGTTATGGGTGCCACCATGCAATTCGCCAATGCTTCTTCTGTTTAGCCTATCCCATTGTTGATATTTTCTATCAAGTTTTAAATTTAACTGAATATATTTTTCTTCCTTAATAATTTCTATTTTTATTATTTGATGACTTCATACTTTTTTAAAAAAATATTTAAGGCCCTGTGTTTAAATCCATGCAAACCACTACTCCATGGTGTTTGTATTCTCTGCAATGTCATTCTGTCCTATACCTGCGCATATGGTATCTCCCTCAAGAAGAGACAGAGCCAAGGGGCTAAAAGATATTCTAACTACTACCCCACACACAAGAACACATTAAGGAGGGATTTCCCCTCTCTTCCTCTCCCTTTGCCTGGCCAGCAGTGGAACTGTCCCTTTATGGGAAAACAGAAAGGAGTCTGTCTCAGGAGTTGATTTAGCACTCTGAGCACCACAGAGTCTAGGGACCACTTGGCTGGTGCATTGGTTATCGGTCTGCTCAGCATGTTCTCATAATTAGATCTTCCCACAGTGGGACAGGATGGTTTAGCCAGGAGACACATCTTTATGAGGAGGGGATGGAAGGACAGAGTTGTCTCGGGCCATGTCTTGTAAATATTTGCGTTTTGATGCTTACCCAATTATTCCTTCTCATTTTCTCCACCTTCCCTCTGTTATACAATGAACCTTACCTTCCTGACTGTAGGCAGGTCTGCCCTCTACCACAGAGTGAGTTACCGGTGCTTTACAATGTCTCTGCCGCATGTTTCATCACAAATTTATTATTATTATTATTATTATTATTATTATTATTATTATGTGTTTTAATTTTATACATCAGCCATGGGTTCCCCTGTCCTCCCCCCTCCCGCCCCCAACCCCACCTTTCCCCCAGCCCCTCCCCTCCATTCCTATGTCCTCCAGGACGAAGACAACCCTGGGGATTCATTTAAACCTGGTGGATTCAGTACAGGCAGGTCCTGTCCCCTCCTTCCAGGCTGAGCATGTGTCCCTGTGTAAGCCCAAGGTTCCAAACAGCCAGCTCATACACTAAGGACAGGTCCTGGTCCCACAGCCTGGATGCCTCCCAAACAGTTCAAGCTATTCAATTGTCTCACTTATCCAGAGGGCCTGATCCAGCTGGGGGCTCCACAGCCGTTGGTTCATAATTCATGTGCTTCCATTCGATTGGCTATTTATCCCTGTGCTTTTTGCAATCTTGGATCCAACAATTCACGCTCTTACAGTGCCTCCTCTTTCTCGACAGTTGGACACCTGGAGCTCCACCTGGGGCCTGGATGAGGATCTCTGCATCCACTTCCATCAGTTATTGGATGAGAGTTCCAAGACAACTGTTAGGGTGTTTAGTCATCTGATCACCAGACTAGGTCAGATCAGGCTTTCTCTCGACCATTGCCAGCAGTCTACGGAGGATATATCATTGTGGATTTCTGGGGACCTCTCTAGCACTCTGTCTATTCCTGTTCTCATGTGGTCTTCATTTATCATGGTCTGTTATTCTTCATTCTCCCTTTCTGTTCTTGATCCAGCTGGGATCTCCTGCTCCCCTAAGCTTTCTTTCCCTCAAATCTTGCCCTTCATTACTCCCACTGTCATCCAGGTTGTTCATGTAGATCTCATCCATTTCTGTCATTGGGTGATCCCTGGGTCTTTCCTAGGGTCCCGTTTTCTAGGTAGCCACCCTGGAGTTGTGTAGCAGTCTAGTCATCTTTGTTTTACATCTAGTATCCTCCTATGAGTGAGTACATATCATTTTTGTCCTTCTGAGTCTGGGTTACCTCACTCAGGATGATTTTTTTCTATATCTATCCATTTGCCTGCAAACCTCATGATGTCATTGTTTTTCTCTGCTGAGAAGTACTCCATTGTGTATATGTACCATATTTTCTTTATCCATTCTTCAGTTGAAGGGCATCTAGGCTGTTTCAAGGTTCTGGCTATTACAAACAATGCTGATATGAACGTAGCTGAGCAAATGTCCTTGTGGTATGATTGAGCATTCCTTGGGTATATGCCCAAGAGTGCTACAGCTGGGTCTTGGGGGAGATGGATTCCCAATTTTCTAAGGAAGCACCATATTGATTTCCAAAGTGGCTGTACAAGCTTGCATTCCCACCAGCAGTGGAGGAGAGTTCCCCTTGCTCCACATCCTCTCCAGCATAAGCTGTCTTCTGTGCTTTTGATCTTAGCCACTCTGACAGGTGTAAGTTGGTATCTCAGAGTTGTTTTGATTTGCATTTCCCAGATAATTAGGGATGTTGAGCAATTCCTTAAATGTCTTTCAGCCATTTGAACTTCCTCTGTGGAGAATTCTCTGTTTAGTTCTATAGCCCATTTCTTAATTGGACTGTTGAGCGTTTTGATGTCTAATTTCTTGAGTTCTTTATATATTCTGGATATCAGCCCTCTGTCAGATGTGGGGTTGGTGAAGACCTTTTCCCATTCTGTAGGCTGTCACTTTGTCTTGTTGACTATGTCCTTTGCTCTACAAAAGCTTCTCAGTTTCAACAGGTCCCGTTGATTGATTGTTTCTCTCAGTGTCTGTGCTACTGGTGTTATATTTAGAAAGTGATCTCCAGTGCCAATGTGTTCAAGAGTACTTCCTACTTTCTCTTCTATCAGGTTCAGAGTAGCTGGATTTATGTTGAGGTCTTTGATTCACTTGGACTTAAGTTTTGTGCACAGTGACAGATGTGGATCTATTTGCAGCCTTCTACACATTGACATCCAGTTATGCCAGCACCATTTGTTGAAGATGCTTTCTTTTTTCCACTGTACATTTTTGGCTTCTTTGTCAAAAATTATATGTTCATAGGTGTGCGGGTTAATGTCAGGGTCTTCAATTCGATTCCATTGGTCCACATGTCAGTTTTTATGCCAGTACCAAGCTGTTTTATTGCAGTAGCTCTATAGTAGAGCTTGAGGTCAGGGATTGTGATGCCTCCAGAGGTTGTTTTATTGTACAGGAATCTTTTGGCTATTCTGGGTTTTTTGTTTTTCCATATGAAGTTGAGTATTATTCTTTCCAGATCTGTGAAGGATTGTGTTGGTAATTTGATGGGGATTGTGTTGAATCTGTAGATTGCTTTTGGTAAGATCGCCATTTTTACTATGTTAATCCTGCCTATTCATGAGCATGGGAGATCTTTCCATTTTATGACATCTCCTTCAATTTCTTTTTTCAGGGACTTAAATTTCTTGTCATATAGGTCCTTCACATGCTTAGGTAACATAACCCCAATGTATTTTATATCATTTGTGGCTATTGTAAAGGGTGATGTATCTCTGATTTCCTTCTCAGCCTGTTTGTCTACTGTATATAGAAGGGCTTCTGATTTTTTTGAGTTGATCTTGTATCCTGCAATGTTGCTGAAGGTTTTTATTAGCTGTATCAGTTTCTTGGTTGAATTTTTGGGGTCACTCATGTATACTAACATCATCTGCAAATAGGGAGAGCTTGAGCTTGACTTCTTCCTTTCCAATTTGTATCCCCTTAATCTCTTTATGTTGTCTTATAGCTGTGGCTAGAACTTCAAGTACTATATTGAATAAGTAGGGGGAGAGGCGACAGCCTTGCCTTGTTCCTGATTTTAGCGGTATTGCTTTGAGTTTCTCTCCATTTAATTTGATGTTGGCTGTTGGCTTGCTGTAGATTGCCTTTATTATGTTTAGGTATGTTCCCTGTATTCCTGATCGTTCCAAGACCTTTATCATGAAGGGGTGTTGGATTTTGTCAAATGCTTTTTCTGCATCTAGTGAGATGATCATGTGGTTTTTTTCTTTAAGGTTGTTTATATGGTGTATTACATTGACGGACTTTCGTATGTTGGACCACCCTTGCATCCCTGGTATGAAGCCTACTTCATCATGGTGGATAATTGTTTTGATGTGTTCTTGGAGTCTGTTTGCCAGAATTTTATTGAGTATTTTTGCATCAATGTTCATGAGGGAGATCGGTCTGTAGTTCTCTTTCTTTGTTGCATCTTTGTTTGGTTTGGGAATCAGGGTAATTGTAGCCTCATAGAAGGAGTTTGGTAATATGCCTTCTTCTTCTATTGTGTGGGACAATTTAAAGAGTATTGGTATTAAGTCTTCTTTGAAGATCTCATAGAATTCTGCAGTGAAACCATCAGGTCCAGGGCTTTTTTTGGTTGGGAGACTTTTAATGACTGATTCTATTTCCTTAGGGGTTATTGGACTATTTAAATGGTTTATCTGGTCTTGATTTAACTTAGGTATGTGCTACTTATCCAGAAAATTATCCATTTCTTTTAGATTTTCCAGTTTTGTGGAGTAGAGGTTTTTGAAGTATGACCTGATGATTCTCTGGATTTCCTCATTGTCTGTTGTTATGTCCCCCTTTTCATTTCTGATTTTTGTTAATTTGGATGCTCTCCCTCTGTCTTTTGGTTAGTTTGGATAAGGGCTTGTCTATCTGGTTGTTCTTGTCAAAGAACCAACTCTTTGTTTCATTAATCCTTTGTATTGTTCTCTTTATTTCTATTTTATTGATTTCAGCTCTCAATTTGATAATTTCCTGACATCTGTTCCTCCTGGGAGACTTTGCTTCTTCCTGTTCAAGCGCTTTCAGGTGTGCTGTCAAGTCACTAGCGTGAGATTTCTCCAGCTTCTTTATGTGGGCATTCAGTGCTATGAATTTCCCTCTTAGCACTGCTTTCATAGTATCCCATAAGTTTGGGTATGTGGTGTATTCATTTTCATTGATCTCTAGGAAGGCTTTAATTTCTTTCTTTATTTCTTCCTTAACCCATTGGTGATTCAGTTGAGCATTATTCAGTTTCCATGAGATTGTAGGATTTCTGTAGTTTTTTCTGTTGTTGAAATCTAACTTTAAACCATGGTGGTCTGATAGAACACAGGAGGTTATTCCAATTGTTTTGTATCTGTTGAGATTTGCTTTGTGGCCAAGTATGTGGTCAATTTTAGAGAAAGTTCCATGCGGTGCTGAGAAGAAGGTATATTCTTTTTTGTTCGGGTGGAATGTTCTGTAGATATCGATTAAGTCCATTTGAGCCATAACATCAGTTAAGTCCATTATGTCTCTGTTAAGTTTCAATTTGGCCAATCTGTCCAGAGGTGAAAGTGGGGTGTTGAAGTCTCCCACTATTAATGTGTGGGGTTTTATATGTGATTTAAGATTTAGTAATTAATGTTTCTTTTACATATGTGGGTGCCCTTGTGTTTGGGGCATAAATGTTCAGAATTGAGACTTCATCTTGGTGGGTCTTTCCTGCAATGAGTATGTAATGTCCTTCATCATCTCTTTTGATTGATTTTAGTTTGAAGTCTATTTTGCTGGATATTAGGATGGCTACACCAGCTTGCTTCTTAAGACCATTTGATTGGAAATCTTTTCCCAGACTTTTATTCTTAGGAGGTGTCTGTCTTTGAATTTGAGGTGTGTTTCTTGTATGCAGCAGAAAGATGTGTCCTGTTTTTGGATCCATTCTCTTAGTCTGTGTCTTTTTATAGGTGAATTAAGTCCATTGATATTAAGGGATATTAATGACCAGTGATTGTTCATTCCTGTTGTTATTTTTATTTTTTGGTGGTAGTATGTGTGTACTTCTCTTCTTTGGGGTTTACTGCTATGGTGTTATCTATTGCCTGTGTTTTCATGGGTGTATCTGCCTTTCTTAGGTTGGAATTTTCCTTCTAGTGCTTTCTGTAGGGCTGGGTTTGTGGATAAGTATTGTTTAAATCTGCTTTTGTCTTGGAAGGTCTTGTTCACTCCATCTATGATGATTGAGAGTTTTGCTGGGTATATTAGTCTAGGCTGGCATCCATGGTCTTTTAGTGTCTACATTATATCTGTCCAGGTCCTTCTGACTTTCAAAGTCTCCATTGAGAAATTGGGTGTTATTCTGATGGGTTTGCCTTTATAAGTCACTTGGCCTTTTTCCTTTGCTGCCCTTAATATTCTTTCTTTATTCTGCACGTTTAGTTGTTTAATTATTATGTGGCAAGGGGACTTTTTTTGGGGGTCTAGTCTGTTTGGTGTTCTATAGGCTTCTTGTATCTTCATAGGCATTTCCTTCTTTAAGTTGGGAAAGTTCTCTTCTATGATCTTGTTAAATATATTTTCTGTGCCTTTGAGTTGGTATTCTTCTCCTTCCTCTATCCCTATTATTTGTAGGTTTGGTCTTTTCATGGTGTCCCAAATTTCTTGGACATTTTAGGTCATGACTTTGTTGGTTTTAGTGTTTTCTTTGACTGATGAATCTATTTCTTCTACTGTATCTTCAACACCAGAGATCCTCTCTTCCATCTCTTGCATTCTGTTGGTTATACTTGCCTCTGAAGTTCCTGTTTGTTTATTCAGATTTTCTATTTCCAGCATTCTTTCTGCTAGTGTCTTCTTCATTTTTTCTATTTCCCTCTTCAGGTCTTGAACTGTCTCCCTTGCTTTTTCATGATTTTCTATCAAGGACTTATTGTTTTCTTCTGCTTTAATTGTCCTTTCCTCTAGTTTTTTATAGCGTTCTTCCCATTTTTTGTTCATCTGTTCCTCCACTTTATTTTTGATTTCTTCTATATAAGGCTCTAGCCTCTTCATGATGTTACTTATAAGGTTGTTTTCTTCTTATTCTTCCATTCCGTGATGTTCAGGTCTAGCTGTTGGAGAAGGGCTAGGTTCTGGTGATGCTGTATTGCTCTTTATTTTGTTGTATGTACTTCTGCCTTGGCGTCTGCCCATCTCCTCTTGGGTTCGTTCTTGTTCTTATCAGTGTACTTGGTCCAGACAGAGCTGACAGATTTAGGGAGCCTCTCTCTGGTCCAGATGGAAGCTCTGGGCCAGATGGGAGCGCTGGTCCAGATGAGAGTGCTGGCCGCATAGGAGCTGGGGGGTTGGACTCTGAGTCTTGGGAAGTCCCTGAGGTCTCCTTCTTTTGTCCATATGGGAGCTCCTCTTGTCCACATAGGAGTTTCTCCGGTCTCTGGTCCAGATGGGAGTTCCAGGGCAGGATGGAAGCTGGGGCCTGGTCTCTGATTCTCAGGAGGTGGCTGGGGTCTCAGACAGATGGATGTGGGGGCAGGGTGTGGAGACTGCAGGATCTGCCTGCAGTCTTGGAAAAGGGGAGCCTTCCTGCAGGGCCCGCTGATTGGCCAGAAACTGGGGCCAAGTTGGGCAGGTCCTCCCGAGATGGCCTGTGTCCAGCAGTGGGACCCAGGGGCAGTTGGCTCTTTGGCTATAACCCCAGGCACTCACCTCTGGTCCAGATGGGAGTTCCAGGGCAGATGGACTCATCACAAATTTGATGAACTAGTAATATGTTGAAACTATTTTATATTTTATGAGTTTCCAGTAGAAGGATAATATAAATATCAGCCCACTGTTACCGTAATCTACGTTTTCTGCACAAGTAGATAAAAATCTAAACGAGAGAAGGGCAGTGGCAATAACTGACATCTATCGAGCATTAATTATCAGTGACATAAACTCTAGGTTGTCCTGTTTGGTGACTTTGTTCATGTCCTTTTCTCTCTGCCATTATTACTTCTGACCTCTTTAATCTTTAGAAATGTCCTGTGCTCTAGGTTTCCCCAGTCTGTCCCCCAGGAACCACTTTGTCCCTTTTAGTCTGTCCCTTAATAATGTGGGTTAACAATGGCTGTCAACAGGGTGTCTGCTGAGCCAGGAGGCACACCTGTAAGAGAGATTTTCTAGATTGGTTTAATTCAAGTGGGAGGACCCAACCTCCATGTGTGCAGCACCCAACTGCACATGTGCAGCACCCTTGCGTGGGCTAGGGTCCCAGGTTGAATACAGCAGAGCAGGGAAAGCTCCTCATGCAGACTACCATCCCGGTCCACCTGCTGGCTGCAGCTGTAATGTGATCATCTGCCTCAAGCTCCTATTCCCATCAGTGGCTGAATCTCTGAACCGTGATCCTAAACAAACTCCTTCCCTTCAGTTATTTTGTCCTGCACTGTGTGAGACCACCACAAAGCCTCAGCCTTGATTTTCCCTCCCCCATCCTTCTCTTCCTCCACCCCTTACCCCCTAATACTGGCCTAACACCCCTTCTTACAGTCTTCTTGTCCACTCTATGGGTGCCTGCTTGCTGAACCTCCATGACAGACTCAAAGGGACATGGTTTTCTCTTTCTCTTCTCCACCTCCCTCCTCCACCTCCCTCGTCCACCTCCCTCGTCCACCTCCCTCGTCCACCTCCCTCGTCCACCTCCCTCCTCCACCTCCCTCCTCCACCTCCCTTCCTCCACCTCCCTCCTCCACCTCCCTCCTCCAGGAAGCTGCTGAAATCTACAGCTTGTCTCCCCTGTGGGTTTTCTTTTAAACTCCAGCACAATTGTCTTCAATCTTTAAATAAAAGTCATTATCACAGCTGATGAGAAGGCCAAACAGGTAAAGGTGTAAGCCTGATGATTATCTGTGGCAGCCAATTTGTGTGTATATGTTCAAGTATATCTTTAGTATAAATTTCCAGAATTGATATGAAGTGAATTAAAAAGCATGTTTCTTTTAATTGTCTATCAACTACATTACTACACTTTGTGTCTGTGTCAGCAGGGCAGGGAGTGTCTTTAATCTTTCTTATATTCTTATCTCCATTAAACAAACGAGTTGTTGAGGTATAGTTGTAGAGTGTAGACTCCATATACTCAACGCCTGTGTTCAATTCCCCGTCACTAAAAACCCAAATTCAAAACCTCTAAACCCATCCAGCTTTCATGCGGGACTAAAAAGTCAAGAATCTTAGTGCTTTATATCATGTTTCTGGCTGAACCTTTCCACTGGTCCCTGTTACGTGACCTTGGATTTTATTGACTTGATGGCCTTTTTCTTGTTGATATTAAAAGATATTCCAACATTAACAAAGGAAAAAAATCCCTTCACATAAGAAATTTCTTTACTATTTTGGTCTTTGGTATATATATTGCCTTGTAAAAATTTCAGTTTTATTTGGTCAGCAGCTTCTGCTTTTCCATGATAGTTTGTGGGTTTGTGAATCAGACAGAAAAGAAAAAAAACCAACAGATTACGAATCCCTCCGATGTCTTCTTTTGTCATTTTAACACTGTAACCTCTAGTCCCAGTTCAGATCTTTTTACTCTGTGTTGTCTGGAGAGTCTAAGTGTGAGCATAAGTATAGAGCCCTGGTCTTGCCCTAACCCAGGAGAAAGCCCGTTGTCAGGGGTTTGGTCACAGCTACAAGAACCAGCAATGTCTTCCTTCACGAGAACTCAAACCTGAAACAGAGAAGTCAATCAATGGCAGCCCCTCTTGTGTAAGAAGCATAAACTGGAAATTGTCTCACAAAGAGGCACATCCTGTTTGCCTCCCAGGCCAACCCCAGGCATCATGGTGGAAAGATGCTGCCTGCCCTTGTACTATGGTAATAAACTCTCTTTCCAAGTTGTTTGTCAAATTAATTTTATGAGGGTCCACAAACTTCAACCAGATTTGGAGCTCTAGAGGTGCAGGTGGGCCCTGGCCCTTTCTGGGAAAGATGTCTCACAACTGTCTGCAATCACTCATGCTTGTAGATTCTTGACACCAGCCAAGACCCCACCCCAACAACTGCCCGTTGTCTGTAGGGACTGAGTGACTGTTTGTAAAGGAGCCGAGGTGAATGTGAGGCTGACTTCAACTTTATAAACACATGGCATTTAAGCAGGACATTTGGATGGGAGACTGCCTGGGTGGAAGCTTGTGGCCTTCATCTAGAGCCTGAAGTGATATTGATGGTGAACCCCAAGAAAAGTCAAAGATCTGAGGGCTCTCCACCTATTTACTTGCTCTCCATCTTCTCAGAGCTTTACTGTTGCAGCCACCACAGAGCAGGCAGTATTGATGGGATGAAATGGCACCAACCATAGTGTCCACAAAGTCTGATCTCCAAAGGCAGGTTCCCAGTGATGAGGGTTGCTTCTGCTAGAAACTATCTCTTAAAAGAGAAATATACATATTTGTATATGCATGGAGAGGAAGAGAAGCTTTGTACTGGTCTTACAGATACATCTGGCATTGGGAGCAAGCCTTTACTTCCTGAGAGCTTTGTGGAAAATTCAGAATTCAAATAATTCTATTTGGGAACTGCTGGGTTAAAGAAACAATTCTATCCATGTCCAGCATAGCGAGCCAGCTGGTAGGACTTACCTACAAGAGCGTGGGTGAGATTCCCTACAGGAGCATGGGTGTGGGTTTCCCTACAGGAGCAGCAGGGGTTAAGGGTTCCCTACAGGGGCATGGGTGAGGAGTTCCCTACAGGAGCAGAGGTGAGGGGTTCCTTACAGGGTCAGGGGTGAGGAGTTCCCTACAAGAGCAGGGGTGAGGAGTTCCCTACAGGAGCAGGGGTGAGGGGTTTCCTACAGGGTCAAGGGTGAGGAGTTATCTACAGGAGCGGGGGTGAGGGGTTCCCTATAGGAGCAGGGGTAAGGGGTTCCCTATAGGAGCATGGATGAGGCTTACTTATAGAAATATGGATGACTCTAAACAGGGGCATCACTGACAAGTTCTACCAGAGCACGAATGGAGATCTCTTGAGTGGTGTGTTTAGTGGAGCCTGCCCCTGCCCACTTAGCTTTCTAGGACCTTCGGGAACCACGTGCATCTGGGGCCAGATGGTGTGCAGCTGCTGAAGGGGCTGGCATGGGAGGGACTGAGCAGCTGGGCTATCAGGTAAGGGCTGAGTGACCCTCCCCACCTACTTCTACAGGGGCATGCTAATTCTGGGCTGGATCTTGTGAGTGAGGCTTTGGATATGGACAGACAGCTGCACAGACTGCAAGGTAACAATGGCTTTGTCAAGGCTGGAGAACTGAGTTTCGCTTGAGTTCTCCAGAGCCGCTTTGGTGATTGCATTCTCCAGGAACGTCTTCACGAATAGACCTTGGAGTTGGGGTCTACCTGCAGTTGTCCTTTGCAGTGTTGCAGGGTTGCTCAATGGGAAATGTAGTGTGCTGTTATTTCTTTACACGTGTTGAGAAAAGAAACCACGGCAATAATGAAATCAGAACATTGGTGAAATACATTGCAAAAGAACCAGGAAACTCATCGCAATGGAGCCTGCTGGGTTCTGCTGCAAGTTCAAGGGTGAACAGGAAAGTCAGCTTCTCATAGGAAGCAGAATCGTGAGTGATGGACTCCTGTTCTGCCTGTCGTGGTGGTGAGTGCCAGCCATGACTCTGGAGAGCCTTCATGTTCAGAAGACTGTGAACAACATGACGCAAGATTTGGATTCTAACATGACATTTGGCTTTAAGTAGAAAAATCGCCTCCCCAAGCATTATCTCTTCATTTGAAAACAGTAACTCACATGCTGGGGCCAATGTTAGACTAGAGCAGTGTCCTCAGCCTCCCTAAAGCTGCAACCGTTTAATACAGTGCCTCATGTTGTGGTGACCCCCAGCCATGAAATTATTTCATTGCTGCTTCATAACTGTAATCTCGCTATTTATGAATCATAATGTAAATATCTGATATGTAGGACATCTGATATGCAACCCCCAAAAGGGCTGTGACCCACAGGTGGAGAACTGCTGGATTAAAGAAACCATTCTATCCATGTCCAGCATATCGAGCCAGTTGGGAGGACTCACCTACAGGAGCATCAGGAGACGTCTTGCCTTGAGGCCTTGAGTTTAAGCGCTGCAAAGCCAGGTGTGGTAGCACACTAGTGTAGTTCCAGAGCTGGGGAGTGAGAGACAGGAAGATCTTGGGCAGTTTCCAGGGGTCCAGACCAATGAGAGCCCATGAGAGCAACAAGTGCTCTTACCCACTTAGCCATCTTCTCCAGCCCCCTGCCTACAATTTTTTTAATTTGTAATTTTTTTTTCCCAAGACAGGGTTTCTCTGTGTAGCTTTGCGCCTTTCCTGGAACTCACTTGGTAGACCAGACTGGCCTCAAACTCACAGAGATCTGCCTGGCTCTGCCTCCTCAGTGCTGGGATTAAAGGCATGTGCCACCACCGCCCGGCCTTAATTTGTAATTTTAATTTGTATTGAAAATAGATATTTTCCATGCAACAAACAAACAGGAATAGGACAAAACAAGCAAACACTCAGAAAAAAAGAAATAAACAGCACAAGAAACACGTGCAGATGCAGAGACACACACTTGACTCTCCCGGAAGTCCCATAAAACACAAAGATGGAAACCATAGTATATGAACAAAAGATCCACTGGTTTAAAATAAGCCCAGACAAAGCAATATGAGACAAAATCCTCCAAAAGTATCACTGAGCTCATTGTAGCCCAGGTATCAGGGTAACTGGGCTCTTGAGAGACCATGTTCCTTCTGTTTCTTTTGCAGAATGTTTCAAGGAATATTGGTATTATTTTTTTGAATTCTTCTTTCATCTAGTAGAATTCTGTGCTGAATCCACCTGGCTCTGATTTTTTTTTTCCAGTTGGGAGACATTTAATGACTTCTTCAAGTCCACTAGGTGTTATTGGTCTGTCTAAATTGCTTATCTTATCTGGATTTAACTTTGGTAGGTGGAATACCTCAAGGAATGTATTCATTTATTTTAGGTTTTCCAGTTTGGCAGAGCCCAGGTTTTCAAAGTGTGTCCTTGTGATTTCTGGACTTCCTCCGTGTCTGTTCTGCCACCTTTCACCTCTAATTTTGTTAGTTTGGATCTTCTCTCTCCTCCTCTTAGTTAATTCGGCTAAGGGTTTGTCAATCTTACTGTTTTTCTTAAGGAATCAGCTCTTGGTTTCATCGATTCTTTGTATTGTTTTTGTTTGTTATTTCTATTGTGTTGATTTCAGCCCTGAGTTTGATTATTTCTTGTTATCCACTCCTTTTGGGTATGATTTCTTCTTTTTGTTCTACATCTTTCAGATGTGATATTAAGTTACTAGTATGAAATATCTCCG